>NC_132895.1:29076803-29346803 GCF_030463535.1 Salminus brasiliensis | reverse complement strand
CGTTAGGTATGCGTAACGAACACAGAGACTTAACGTTAGGTAAGCATAATGAAAACAGATGCTAAGGTCAGGTAAGTGTAGGAAACACAAAGACGCTAACATTAGGACAGTGTAGCGAACACAGAGATGCTAACGTTAGGTAAGTGTAGCGAACACAGAGATGCTAACGTTAGGTAAGTGTAGCGAACACAGAGATGCTAACGTTAGGTAAGTGTAGCGAACACAAACGCTAACATTAGGTAAGTGTAGCGAACACAGAGACTTAACGTTAGGTATGCGTAACAAACACAGAGACGCTAACATTAGGTAGGTTTAGTGAACACAGACATAGTGTTAGGGTAGTGTAGCGAACACAGAGATGCTAATGTTAGGTAAGTGTAGCGAACACAGAGATGCTAACGTTAGGTAAGTGTAGCAAACACCGACATGCTAACGTTAGGTAAGTGTAGCGAACACAGAAATGCTAATGTTAAGTAAGCGTAGCAAACACAAAGATGCTAAGGTTAGGTAATTGTAGTAAATACAGAGACGCTAACATTAGGACTTGGTAGCGAACACAGAGATGCTAACGTTAGGTACGTGTAAGTAACACAGAGACATAGTGTTAGGGCAGTGTAGTGAACACAGAGATGTTAATGTTAGGTAAGTGTAGCGAACACAGAGAAGCTAATGTTAGGTAGGTGTAGCGAACACAGAGACAGTCTTAGGGCAGTGTAGCAAACACAGAGATGCTAATGTTAGGGCAGTGTAGCGAACACAGAGATGCTAATGTTAGGTAAGCGTAGCGAACACAGAGGTGCTAACGTTAGGTGAATGTAGCGAACACAGAGACATAGTGTTAGGTAAGTGTAGCGAACACAGAGACATAGTGTTAGGTAAGTGTAGCGAACACAGAGATGTAACGTTAGGTAAGTGTAGCGAACACAGAGATGTAACGTTAGTTACAAACACAAAGATGATAATGTTAGGTGAGGGTAGCGAACATAGAGAAGGTAACATTAGATACGTTTAGAGAACACAGAAACTACAGAAATGTTAGGTAAGTGTAGCGAACACAGAGATGCTAAAGTTAGGTAGGTGTAGCAAACACAGAAATGCTAACATTAGGGCAGAGTAGCAAACAAAAAGATGCTAATTTTAGGTAAGCGTAGCTAACACAGGAACGCTAATGTTAGGGCAGTGTAGCGAACACAGAGATGCTAACGTTAGGGCAGAGTAGCGAACACAGAGATGCTAACTTTAGGTAAGCGTAGTGAACACAGGAATGCTAATGTTAGGGCAGTGTAGCGAACACAGAGATGCTAACATTAGGTACGTGTAGCGAACACAGAGACATAGTGTTAGGGCAGTGTAGCGAACACAGAGACCTAACATTATGTAAGTGTAGAAAACACGGACACCAAATTTTATGTAAGTGTAGAAACACAGAGACCGAACATTATGTAAGTGTAAAAACACAGAGACCTAACGTTATGTAAGTGTAGAAAACAGAGCCCTAACGTTATGTGAGTGTAGTGAACACAGAGATGCTAATGTTAGGTAAGTGTAGCAAACACAGACGTAACGTTAAGTAAGTGTAGCGAACACAGAGATGGTAGCATGAGCTAAATGTAGTGAACACAGACATAACGTTATGTAAATGTAGCAAACACAGATATGCTAATGTTAAGTAGGTGTAGTGAACACAGAGATGGTAATGTTAGGTAAATGTAGTGAACACAGACGTAACCTTATGTAAGTGTAGCGAACACAGAGATGCTAATGTTAAATTAAATGTAGCGAACACAGACATAACGTTAGGTGAGTGTAGCGAACACAGCGATGCTAATGTTAAGTAAGTGTAGCGAACACAGAGATGCTAATGTTAAGTAAATGTAGCGAACACAGATATGCTAATGTTAAGTAAATGTAGCGACACAGAGATGCTAATGTTAAGTGTAGCGAACACAAATATGCTAATGTTAAGTAAATGTAGCGAACACAGGGATGCTAATGTTAAGTAAGTGTAGTGAACACAGAGATGGTAATGTTAGGTAAATGTAGTGAACACAGACGTAACCTTATGTAAGTGTAGCGAACACAGAGATGCTAATGTTAGGTAAATGTAGCGAACACAGACGTAACGTTAGGTAAGTGTAGCGAACACAGCGATGCTAATGTTAGGTAAGTGTAGCAAACACAGAGATGCTAATGTTAAGTAAATGTAGCGAACACAAAGATGCTAATGTTAAGTAAATGTAGCGAACACAGAGATGCTAATGTTAAGTAAGTGTAGTGAACACAGAGATGGTAATGTTAGGTAAATGTAGTGAACACAGACGTAACCTTATGTAAGTGTAGGGAACACAGAGATGCTAATGTTAGGTAAATGTAGCGAACACAGACGTAACGTTAGGTAAGTGTAGCGAACACAGCGATGCTAATGTTAAGTAAATGTAGCGAACACAGGGATGCTAATGTTAAGTAAGTGTAGTGAACACAGATATGCTAATGTTAAGTAAATGTAGCGAACACAGCGATGCTGATGTTAAGTAAGTGTAGCGAACACAAATATGCTAATGTTAAGTAAATGTAGCGAACACAGGGATGCTAATGTTAAGTAAGTGTAGTGAACACAGAGATGGTAATGTTAGGTAAATGTAGTGAACACAGACGTAACCTTATGTAAGTGTAGCGAACACAGAGATGCTAATGTTAGGTAAATGTAGCGAACACAGACGTAACGTTAGGTAAGTGTAGCGAACACAGCAATGCTAATGTTAAGTAAATGTAGCGACACAGAGATGCTAATGTTAAGTAAGTGTAGCGAACACAAATATGCTAATGTTAAGTAAATGTAGCGAACACAGGGATGCTAATGTTAAGTAAGTGTAGTGAACACAGAGATGGTAATGTTAGGTAAATGTAGTGAACACAGACGTAACCTTATGTAAGTGTAGCGAACACAGAGATGCTAATGTTAGGTAAATGTCGTGAACACAGACGTAACCTTATGTAAGTGTAGCGAACACAGAGATGCTAATGTTAGGTAAATGTAGTGAACACAGACGTAACGTTAGGTAAGTGTAGCGAACACAGCGATGCTAATGTTAGGTAAGTGTAGCGAACACAAATATGCTAATGTTAAGTAAATGTAGCGAACACAGGGATGCTAATGTTAAGTAAGTGTAGTGAACACAGAGATGGTAATGTTAGGTAAATGTAGTGAACACAGATGTAACCTTATGTAAGTGTAGCGAACACAGAGATGCTAATGTTAGGTAAATGTAGCGAACACAGACGTAACGTTAGGTAAGTGTAGCGAACACAGCGATGCTAATGTTAAGTAAATGCAGCGACACAGAGATGCTAATGTTAAGTAAGTGTAGCGAACACAAATATGCTAATGTTAAGTAAATGTAGCGAACACAGGGATGCTAATGTTAAGTAAGTGTAGTGAACACAAATATGCTAATGTTAGGTAAATGTCGTGAACACAGACGTAACCTTATGTAAGTGTAGCGAACACAGAGATGCTAATGTTAGGTAAATGTAGTGAACACAGACGTAACGTTAGGTAAGTGTAGCGAACACAGCGATGCTAATGTTAAGTAAATGTAGCGACACAGAGATGCTAATGTTAAGTAAGTGTAGCGAACACAAATATGCTAATTTTAAGTAAATGTAGCGAACACAGGGATGCTAATGTTAAGTAAGTGTAGTGAACACAGAGATGGTAATGTTAGGTAAATGTAGTGAACACAGACGTAACCTTATGTAAGTGTAGCGAACACAGAGATGCTAATGTTAGGTAAATGTAGTGAACACAGACGTAACCTTATGTAAGTGTAGCGAACACAGCGATGCTAATGTTAAGTAAATGTAGCGAACATAAAGATGCTAATGTTAAGTAAATGTAGCGAACACAGAGATGCTAATGTTAAGTAAATATAGCGAACACAGAGATGCTAATGTTAAGTGTAGCGAACACAAATATGCTAATGTTAAGTAAATGTAGCGAACACAGGGATGCTAATGTTAAGTAAGTGTAGTGAACACAGAGATGGTAATGTTAGGTAAATGTAGTGAACACAGACGTAACCTTATGTAAGTGTAGCGAACACAGAGATGGTAATGTTAGGTAAATGTAGCGAACACAGACGTAACGTTAGGTAAGTGTAGCGAACACAGCGATGCTAATGTTAGGTAAGTGTAGCAAACACAGAGATGCTAATGTTAAGTAAATGTAGCGAACACAAAGATGCTAATGTTAAGTAAATGTAGCGAACACAGAGATGCTAATGTTAAGTAAGTGTAGTGAACACAGAGATGGTAATGTTAGGTAAATGTAGTGAACACAGACGTAACCTTATGTAAGTGTAGCGAACACAGAGATGCTAATGTTAGATAAATGTAGCGAACACAGACGTAACGTTAGGTAAGTGTAGCGAACACAGCGATGCTAATGTTAAGTAAATGTAGCGACACAGAGATGCTAATGTTAAGTAAGTGTAGCGAACACAAATATGCTAATTTTAAGTAAATGTAGCGAACACAGGGATGCTAATGTTAAGTAAGTGTAGTGAACACAGAGATGGTAATGTTAGGTAAATGTAGTGAACACAGACGTAACCTTATGTAAGTGTAACGAACACAGAGATGCTAATGTTAGGTAAATGTAGCGAACACAGACGTAACGTTAGGTAAGTGTAGCGAACACAGCGATGCTAATGTTAAGTAAGTGTAGCGAACACAGAGATGCTAATGTTAAGTAAATGTAGCGAACACAGGGATGCTAATGTTAAGTAAATGTAACGAACACAGATATGCTAATGTTAAGTAAGTGTAGTGAACACAGAGATGGTAATGTTAGGTAAATGTAGTGAACACAGACGTAACCTTATGTAAGTGTAGCGAACACAGCGATGCTAATGTTAAGTAAATGTAGCGAACACAAAGATGCTAATGTTAAGTAAATGTAGCGAACACAAAGATGCTAATGTTAAGTAAATGTAGCGAACACAAAGATGCTAATGTTAAGTAAATGTAGTGAACACAGAGATGCTAATGTTAAGTAAATGTAGCGAACACAGAGATGCTAATGTTAAGTAAATGTAGCGACACAGAGATGGTAACATGAGCTAAATGTAGTGAACACAGACGTAACGTTGTATAAATGTAGCGAACACAGACATGCTAACTAGCGTGTGCAGCTGTGTGCAGTGTTGCTAATTAGATGGCTTGAAGTACAGGCTAATGCGTAGCTTGGCGATTAGTTAGCTATGTCAGTTTCTGTGGCCTAGCAGTGTCAGCTAACAGGTTTGTTTTGCTAAATGTTAGCTAGCTCATCTGTGCTGATATCCCGGAGTCATACAGTGTCAGAAACCCCAGAGGCAGCTCTGTCAGGGATCTGACACAATGAGGCTGCCATTTAGCACCAAGCTAACTGACGCCGTGTACACCTCCATTACCTGCTCGCCACATTAGCCATCACATTAGTCAGACTGCAGACATGCCCTGGCTGCACCTGAGGGGGTGAAGTGGGGGAACGTGATGTTTTTGTGTGGGATTGTGTCGCTTTATTCGGCTAAATCTTTGATTGAACAAACGTGGAGAGTGTCCCGTGCCGGACGGTCAGCCGAGTGGGAGATTTTACTCGGTGTAAAGCGGATCCGCTGAGAGGATTTGACTTCCGCACTGCGCTCTCCTTCACAGCCCCGTCTGAAGACCCGCCATTTTAAAAAGAGCGCATGGCGCGGCACCCTGCCCTCAGCTCCCCACCAATGCACACACACACACACACACACACACACACACAGGAGCACATTTTTAAAGGGATATTTAAGAATAACAGACCATAATAATCAGCAAATAAATCGTCCTCGTTTACTCACGACTCACGTAAGTGTAAATCAAAAATGTGATTGATGGGCTATAGATGACAGGGTTGTGGGTTCGAGTACTGCCCACTTTGATCCCTAGCGTGGATGGGCTAAGGTGGAGGGCCCATTCCATCTGTGGCCAACACAAATGGTTAATATGGGATGTCTTGCCTTGTCCTATTTGCATTGCCGATCAGTCTGTTGGGCCTTCAGTTCTGCCAGTAGTGTCCCAACCAATGGGAGAGCTTGTTCAGCTGTATCTACCCGGATACCACAGATACCAACAATCCTGATTGGACAATTTTCTGCTCAGCACTGGAATAATTTCCCAAAGGAAACGTAGGACAGGCAGCGTGGTCATTACTGTTGTTGCTAGGTGGTTTCCATGGTATTCCAGGTGATTTCTATGGCGCTGTTAGATGTTTGCTGAGAAGGTGCTGCTATGTGGTTGCTATGGTATTTCCAAAGATTGCCATGCTGTTGCTCAGGGGTTACTAGACAGTTGCTATGGTGTACTAGGTAATTACTAAAGTACTAAGGTGTGCTAAAGGTGGTTGCTCAGGTGTTACTCTGAAACCGTACATCCAATCAAAAAGCTGTATACAAGGATAAGGACCCCAACCTACTCGGAAGGCAAAAGCCGGGGTCACAGAGGGTCTTGGAAAGGCTAGGGGGCTTCACCGTTTGCCAGGGAGTCGCTGGTCACTGTGCCAGCATCCGAGGCAGATAAAAAGCCCTGGGCCTCTCTGACCCTCTCTCCCTCTCTGTCTGTGACTCTGGTGCTCTCCAACAGGACCAGCTCTTCCAGACGGGCCTGCAGCCAGAGCAGCGGAGTGTGTGCGCATGCATGGCAGTAGACAAAACCCTTTACACACTCTTCCACACACACACACACACACACACACACACAATTCAGCTATCGTTACATGCCCCCAACGGCATGTCCTACTGCTGCATTACCCACAGTACTACACTATACTATATTAATCAGCAACACCCCTTCTAATGAATGCATCCAGCCATTGCTGACACAGATGTGCAAATGTACACACACACACACACACACAGCCCGTCTAGTGCCCGTAGAGAAGTACTGCCAATAGAATAGGACTCTCTGCAGGAGCAGAAAAACATGAACGTAATGACACCATGCTGCCTAATGTCCTTGATTGGGCGTCCCAATACTTTTGTCCGTATGATGTATTTTATATAGGAACATGTAACATCTTAAGATAAGATAAGATAATCCTTTATTAGTCCCACAGTGGGGAAATTCTCAGTATCACAGCAGAAAGGGATAAATAAATAATTTACACTATATACACAATATAAATAAGAATAATAAAAAAAGCAATAGCAATATTATTTACAGGTTATTGCAAATGACTCTTAATTGCACATGTGGTGTGTGTGGGGGGGGGGGGGGGGAGGGGGGATTGCACATAGTATTAATACCATAAATTTGAACAGGATGTGTCGGGTACTGTTGGGTACTAAGAACTGATATGCAAATGAGCTATGTTCTGATTGGCTGTTCTGTATTGTGCCTCATTCAAAATGCAGTCCAAGGCTAAAATCATTGAATCTTCATCCTGAGTGGGCGGGGCTAAACATGTTTATATGCATATGTGAGTGACATCACAAAAACGTATTGCATGAGCACTTTAAGATTAATTAATAAAAAATATATATTTATTTATATATATATATATATATATATATATATATATATACACTCTACAGAGGATCCTCCGGCTTTTGAGCAAACGACACGTTAGTCTAAACACAGCGATGGCCAAAGCACATACTTTCAAAAAATGGCCAATCACAGGAGGGCAGAGGGGCAGTGGGCCAATGAGAAGGCAGGACAGAAACGGCCGAGCGAGTGGAGAAAGGGCCCTGTCGCCAGGGCGAGAAGTTTATGAGTGAGACGCTACCGTGTTAACCTTTTAGAGACAGAGAGAGAGAGAGAGAGAGAGAGAGAGAGAGAGGGAGGGCGAGAGAGATAAACAGTGAATGAATAAATAAATAAAGTGAATTGAGGGATTTCTGTTCAGCTGCTTCCGGCTGGACGCTCTGAACACAGGCTCTGATCCAGAACCAGCCATGAAGGGTCGAGATCGAGGGCCATGAGGAAGCGCTGGGGAGTGTGTGTGTGTGTGTGTGTGTGTGTGTGTGTGCGAGAGTGTGCGTGTGACGCAAATGTGTTTATGAGGCCAGGACACACACCGAGGGTTAGACGACGTATTCATGGAGCTGGGGGAAAGGGAAGGAAAACCACCGACTGAGTGAGAGAGAGAGGGAGTGAGAGAGAGTGAGAGAGAGAGAGAGAGAGAGAGAGCGCAGCACTATCACACAGCACTATCCACGATCTTCGGCTGGATTTCAGCTGAAATTCATATTCAACAGAAAACAAGAAAACATAGAAAACTCCCAAACTACCGCAGTTCATTCACCCCCAACACCACAACCCGTGAGGCTCATCAGCCACATGACGCGCTTCTGGTGTGAAGTTTAGCACAGGAGCTGCGGGGCTACAGTAGCTAACGAGCAATGGCTGCTTATTCCTCACAGATTAGCATGGTGCTAACTGCCTGCAGCTGGGGGGGGATTCAGTTTTACAAATCTCTAAATAATTCACTCCTCTTCACGCTCGGGTTACGGTGTGTGTACGCATGTGTGTGTGTGTGTGTGTGTGTGTGTGTGTGTGTGTGTGTGTGAGGGCGGCCGACACAATGCCAGAGCAGCCGTCCAAGATGGCCGTCATCTTGTTACAAAACAATCAACCGTCTCGGCTCAGTTTTACTCGAATATATACAAACAAACTGTATCTGTCGTAGTTACTGTTATTATCATCACTGTTATTGTCACTACTGTTGCTGTTGTCTTTAGTGTTATTGATGTTATTGTTATTATTGTCACTGTTGTCGTTACTATTATTGATGTTATTGTTATTATTGTCACTGTTGCCGTTACTATTATTGATGTTATTGTTATTATTGTCGCTGTTGTCGTTACTATTATTGATGTTATTGTTATTATTGTCACTGTTGTTGTTATTATTGTTATTGCCACTGCTGTAGGTACTGTTATTGATGTTATTGTCGCTGTTGTCATTAGTATTATTGGTGTTATTGTTATTATTGTTGCTGTTGTCATTACTATTACTGATGTTATTTTTTATTATTGTCACTGTTGTTACTATTACTGATGTTATTTTTTATTATTGTCACTGTTGTTACTATTATTGATATTATTTTTTATTATTGTCACTGTTGTTACTATTATTGATATATTTTTTATTATTGTCACTGTTGTTGTTACTATTATTTATGTTATTGTCGCTGTTGTAGGTACAATTATTGATGTTATTGTTATTATTGTCGCTGTTGTCATTACTATTATTGATGTTATTGTTATTATTGTCACTGTTGTCATTATTATTGATGTCATTGTTATTATTGTCGCTGTTGTTGTTACTATTATTTATGTTATTGTTATTGTCATTGTTCTTATGATATTAATAATGGTTGCTGTTATTTTTATTATTGCCACTGTTGCTGTTTTTGTTATAATTGTCATTGTTATTATTGTTGTATTACTGTTCTTGCTATTATCAACGCTGTTGTTATGATTGCATTATTGTTGCTGTAATTATTGTTATAATTGTTGTTATGTTGGTTATTATGTTATTAGTATTATGTCTTATGTAAGTCATCATTGTCACTGTTGTTGTATTTGTTATTATTGACATTGTTATAATTGTTTTTATTGTCACTGTTATTTATTGTCACTGTCATTGCTGCTGTGGTTATTATTGTTTTTGTCACAGGTGCTATTGTGATTTGTTTCATTGTTGTCACTGTTGTCAATATTGTTATTATTGTCACTGTTGTCATAAATGTTGCCCCTGTTTTTATTATTGTTGCTGTTATTATTGTCGCTGCTATTATTCTTGCTAATGTTATTGTTATGATTGTTATCATTATTACTGTCAATTATTACTGTCACTGCCATCTATTGTTATTGTTATTTTATTGACACTGTTGTCATTGTAATTATTACTAGCACTGCCACTGGTGTTATTGTTCCTGTGTGATTATTTGTGTTATTAGTGTTATTGTCGTTGTTATTATTGCTATTATTGTCACTGTCATTGTGACTGTTGCTATTATTATCTTTGTTTTTGTTGGTAGTATTGTTATTGTTGTTACCGTTATTGTTGTTATTACTATTGTTATTATTCACCTTTTTTCTTATTGTTATATGTTACGTTACACTACTATTCTAAACGTAAATTCCTAGTCTGCCGAACATGCAACAGACTACGAACACGCACACACACACATCGGTGTTTCGAGGGGCGTTTGCTGAAGCAATTAACTGCCTCGGAGTCGCTTCCTGACAGCCAGCCGTGTGTGTGCGTGCATGTGTGTGTGTGTGTGTGTGTGTACTACCGCAGATTGTTTGGTTTAACAGTCACTGTAATTCTGGCTTTCTGCTCCATCCCAATCCATCACACACATACACACACACATACATACACACACACATACATACACACACACATACATACACACACACACGGCAAGACTGCAAATGCAGACGGTGACGTTTGCGCAGACAGAGCACGGAGCACCGATGAAGATGCTGCGACTGTCTTTAGCTACATGACGAATCATATTTCTACCCTTTCCTAACAACTATAAACATATAACATATAAAACCAGCACCAAGTAACCAGAATGTCAGCCAATCAGCACTCAGTACTAGAACGCTAATCAGCACTCGGCACTAGAATACCAGCAAATCAGCACTCAATATCTAGAATACCAGCCAGTCAACACTCAGTACTTGACTGCTAGCTATGTAGCACTCTGTACTAGAATGCCAGCCAATCAGCACATAGTAGATAAATGGCAGCCAATCAACACACAATAATAGAAAGCTAGCTAATCAGCACTCTGTACTAAAATGCCAGCCAACTCAGTGGCCAGAATGCCAACCAATAAGCACTCAGTAGCAAAATGCTAGCCAATTAGCACTGATTACCCAGAATGCTAGCCAATCAGCACTCAGTAATATAATGCCAGCCACTCAGTACTGATTGGCCAGAATGTAGGCCAATCAGAACTCAGTACGTAGTAGCAGAATGGCAGCCAATCAGCACAAAAAAAAGAATGCCAGCAAATCAGCACTCAGTACTAGAACGCCAGCCAATCAGCACTCAGTATCTGAATGCTAACTAATTGGCACTCTGTACTAGAATGCCAGCCAATCAGCACTCAATCGCCAGAATAACAGCCAATCAGCACTTAGTCCTTGAGCATTAGCTATTTAGCACTCTGTACTAGAACGCCAGCTAATGGGGACATACTAGCAGAACGGCAGCCAATAAAATACACAATAACAGAATGCTAACTAATCAGCATGATGTACTAGAACGCCAGCCAATCAGTACTCAGTGGCCAGAATTCCAGCCAATCAGCACTCAGTACTAAAATGCTAGTCAATCAGCATCGATTAGCCAGGATGCTAGCCAATCACAACTCACTACTGGAATGGCAGCCAATCAGCATATAGTAGCAGAATGACAGCTAATTAGCACCCAATAATATAATGCTAGCTAATCAATACCTAGCAGAATGGCAACCAATCAGCACTCTATAGTGGAATGCTAGTTAAACAGCACTCAGTACTAAAATACCAGCCAATCAGCACTGATTAGCCAGAATGCTAGCCAATCGGCACTCAGTACTAGGGATTTAGACGCTCCAGGAGCAAAAGTTTTGGGATAATTTTGGGAAAAGTGCAAAGTGCTTCATCTTCCCCACCCCCACTCAAACGCCCGCTCCTAAAAGGCCCTTCAGCAGTGAGGATTCGCTGAATTATGAATGACTCAAAACGCTGCTGGTCAATATGAGTCGGCTAGGTGGACGAAGCCCGCCGGTTCTGATTGAGAAAAGCAGAGCGGCTAAACGTCCTTTCACACATGCTCTTTTATGCACTCACCTAAAGCTCATTAAACTGGCTCGCGTTCACACTGAACCCCAAAAGCTTAAGCAGCAGGAGAGCCGGTACAGTTCCCGGGAGATTAGCGGGAGGCTAATGTGTAAACAGATGCCGAAACGTTTGAAGAAAAAACACTGAGGTCTTTAATTTCGTGTTGGAAGTGAATTCTACGACGAAAACTGTGGCTAACACTAGAAAACAGAGGCTAATCTACAATAACATTTTCAATTCATGTCAACACATGACTTCTAGTACTACATTAGCCTTGTAGCAGCAGCGCTAAAGAATAGACAGCAATTAGATAGCTAAAATAGCACAGGCTTACGTTAGCTAACGTTAAATTCAGCCTAACACAGGCTAACTTCAAGTAACATGTTAAATTCAGCCTAACAGGTTCACTATAGCTAACATGTATATTTCAGGCTAACACAGGCTAACTTTAGCTAACATGTTTAATTCAGCCTAACACAGGCTAACTTCAAGTAACATGTTAAATTCAGTTTAACACAGGCTAACGTTAGCTAACATGTTTAATTCAGGCTAACACAGGCTAACTTTAGCTAACATGTTTCATTCAGGCTAACTTTAGCTAACATGCGTATGTCAGGCTAACACAGGCTAACTTTAGCTAACATGTTTCATTCAGGCTAACTTTAGCTAACATGCGTATGTCAGGCTAACACGGGCTAACTTTAGCTAACATGTTTCATTCAGGCTAACTTTAGCTAACATGTTTAATTCAGGCTAACACGGGCTAACTTTAGCTAACATGTTTCATTCAGGCTAACTTTAGCTAACATGCGTATGTCAGGCTAACACAGGCTAACTTTAGCTAACATGTTTCATTCAGGCTAACTTTAGCTAACATGTTTAATTCAGGCTAACACGGGCTAACTTTAGCTAACATGCGTATGTCAGGCTAACATGGGCTAACTTTAGCTAACATGTTTCATTCAGGCTAACTTTAGCTAACATGTTTCATTCAGGCTAACACGGGCTAACTTTAGCTAACATGTTTCATTCAGGCTAACTTTAGCTAACATGTTTCATTCAGGCTAACTTTAGCTAACATGCGTATGTCAGGCTAACACAGGCTAACTTTAGCTAACATGTTTCATTCAGGCTAACTTTAGCTAACATGTTTAATTCAGGCTAACACGGGCTAACTTTAGCTAACATGTTTCATTCAGGCTAACTTTAGCTAACATGTTTCATTCAGGCTAACTTTAGCTAACATGTTTCATTCAGGCTAACTTTAGCTAACATGTTTCATTCAGGCTAACTTTAGCTAACATGTTTCATTCAGGCTAACTTTAGCTAACATGCGTATGTCAGGCTAACACAGGCTCACCTGTTGAATTCAGAATAATGCAGGCTAACAGTGTGATGTAATAAAGCTGGGCTTCTGTTACAGTTATTACCATGTTATTAATATTAAACCTATAATTACCACACTGTTACACAGCAGCACACCACACTATACTACTACACACTCACTCACTCACACACACACACACACACACACACACACACTGTTTCTCTCTCAATCATTTTCTCATTTCTCTAAATCTCTCTCTCCCCCTTGCATTCTCTCTTTTCCCTCGCCCAGTTCTCTCTCTGTCTCTTTCCCTCTGTTTCCCTCTCTCAGTTCTCCCTCTGTCTCTCTCTCTTCTCCCTCTGTTTCTCTCTCAGTTCTCCCTCTGTCTCTCTCTCTTCTCCCTCTGTTTCTCTCTCAGTTCTCCCTCTGTCTCTTTCTCTGTTCTCCTTGTCTCTCTCAGTTGTTCCTCTGTCTCTCACTGTGTCTCTCTCAGTTGTTCCTCTGTCTCTCACTGTGTCTCTCTCAGTTGTTCCTCTGTCTCTCCCTGTTTTCCCTGTGCCTCTCTCAGTTTTCTTCCTGTTCCCCCTCTGTCTCTCTCTCTCAGTTCTCCCTCTGTCTCACTCTCTTCTCCCTGTGTCTCTCTCAGTTGTTCCTCTGTCTCTTTTTCTGTTCTCCCTCTGTCTCTCTCTCTTTTCCCTGTTCTCCTTGTGTCTCTCTCTGTGTCTCTCTCAGTTGTTCCTTTGTCTCTCTTTCTGTTCTCCCTCTGTCTCTCTTTCTGTTCTCCCTCTGTCTCTTTCTCTTCTCCTTGTGTCTCTCTCAGTTGTTCCTCTGTCTCCCTCTGTTCTCCCTGTGTCTCTCTCAGTTGTTCCTCTGTCTCTCTCTCAGTTCTCCCTCTGTCTCTGTTCTCCCTGTGTCTCTCTCAGTTGTTCCTCTGTCTTTCCCTGTGTCTCTCTCAGTTGTTCATCTGTCTCTCTCCCAGTTCTCCCTCTGTCCCTCTCTCAGTTCTTCCTCTGTCTTTTTCCTAGTCCTCCATCTGTCTCTTTCTCAGTTCTCCCTCTGTCTCTGTTCACCCTCTGTCTTGCTCTCTGTTCTCCCTCTGCTTCTCTTCCTCTCTCTCTCTGTTCTCCCTCTGGCTCTTTTCCTCTCTTTCTCTGTTCTCTACCTGTCACTCTCTCTGTTCTTCCTCTGTCTCTATCTCTCTCTCTCTCTCTCTCTCAAAGTTCTCCCTCTGTCTCTCTCTTTCTCTCAGTTCTCCCTGTCTCTCCCTCAGTTCTCTCTCTGTTCACCCTCTGTCTCTCTCCCTCAGTTCTCTCTCTGTTCACCCTCTGTCTCTCTCTGTTCTCCCTCTGTCTCTCTCTCTCTGTTCCCCACCTGTCTCTCCCTCAGTTCTCCCTCTGTCTCTCTCTATTCTCCCTTTGTCTCTCTTTCTGTTCTCCCTCTGTCTCTCTGTTCCCCACCTATCTCACTCTCTGTTCTCCACCTGTCTCTCTCTTTCTCAGTTCTCCCTCTGTTCTCCACCTTCTCTCTCTCCGTTCTCCCTCTGTCTCTCTCTGTTCTCCCTCTGTTTCGCTCTTTGTTCTCCCTCTGTCTTTCTCTTTGTTCTCCCTCTGTCTTTCTCTCTCTCAGTTCTCCCTCTGTCTTTTTCTCTCTCAGTTCTCCCTCTGTCTTTCTCTTTGTTCTCCCTCTGTCTTTTTCTCTCTGTTCTCCCTCTGTCTTTCTCTTTGTTCTCCCTCTGTCTTTCTCTCAGTTCTCCCTCTGTCTTTTTCTCTCTCAGTTCTCCATCTGTCTTTCTCTTTGTTCTCCCTCTGTCTTTTTCTCTCTGTTCTCCCTCTGTCTTTCTCTTTGTTCTCCCTCTGTCTTTCTCTCTCTCAGTTCTCCCTCTGTCTTTTTCTCTCTGTTCTCCCTCTGTCTTTCTCTTTGTTCTCCCTCTGTCTTTCTCTCTCTCAGTTCTCCCTCTGTCTTTCTCTCTCAGTTCTCCCTCTGTCTTTCTCTTTGTTCTCCCTCTGTCTTTCTCTCTCTCAGTTCTCCCTCTGTCTCTCTCTCTCTCAGTTCTCCCTCTGTCTTTCTCTTTGTTCTCCCTCTGTCTTTCTCTCTCTTTCAGTTCTCCCTCTGTCTCTCTCTCTTTCAGTTCTCCCTCTGTCTTTCTCTCTCCCGGTTCTCCCTCTGTCTTTCTCTCTCTCAGTTCTCCCTCTGTCTCTCTCTCTCAGTTCTCCCTCTGTCTCTCTCTCCTCTCCACCTGTCTCCCTCTCTCTTCTCCCTCTGTCTCTCTCTCAGTTCTCCCTCTGTCTCTCTCTCAGTTCTCCCTCTCTCTCAGTTCTCCCCTGTCTCTCTCTCTCAGTTCTCCCCTGTCTCTCTCTCAGTTCTCCCTCTGTCTTTCTCTTTGTTCTCCCTCTGTCTTTCTCTCTTTCAGTTCTCCCTCTGTCTTTTTCTCTCTCAGTTCTCCCTGTCTTTCTCTTTGTTCTCCCTCTGTCTTTTTCTCTCTGTTCTCCCTCTGTCTTTCTCTTTGTTCTCCCTCTGTCTTTCTCTCTCTCAGTTCTCCCTCTGTCTTTTTCTCTCTCAGTTCTCCCTCTGTCTTTCTCTTTGTTCTCCCTCTGTCTTTCTCTCTCTCAGTTCTCCCTCTGTCTTTCTCTTTGTTCTCCCTCTGTCTTTCTCTCCCTCAGTTCTCCCTCTGTCTCTCTCTCTCTCAGTTCTCCCTCTGTCTTTCTCTTTGTTCTCCCTCTGTCTTTCTCTCTCTTTCAGTTCTCCCTCTGTCTTTCTCTCTCCCGGTTCTCCCTCTGTCTTTCTCTCTCTCAGTTCTCCCTCTGTCTCTCTCTCTCAGTTCTCCCTCTGTCTCTCTCTCCTCTCCACCTGTCTCCCTCTCTCTTCTCCCTCTGTCTCTCTCTCAGTTCTCCCTCTGTCTCTCTCTCAGTTCTCCCTCTGTCTCTCTCTCAGTTCTCCCTCTCTCTCAGTTCTCCCCTGTCTCTCTCTCTCAGTTCTCCCCTGTCTCTCTCTCTCAGTTCTCCCCTGTCTCTCTCTCAGTTCTCCCTCTGTCTCTCTCTCAGTTCTTCCTCTGTCTCTCTCTCAGTTCTCCCTCTCTCTCTCTCAGTTCTCCCTCTGTCTCTCTCTCAGTTCTCCCTCTCTCTCAGTTCTTCCTCTGTCTCTCTCTCAGTTCTCCCTCTGTCTCTCTCTCAGTTCTCCCTCTGTCTCTCTCTCAGTTCTTCCTCTGTCTCTCTCTCAGTTCTCCCTCTCTCTCTCTCAGTTCTCCCTCTGTCTCTCTCTCAGTTCTCCCTCTCTCTCAGTTCTTCCTCTGTCTCTCTCTCAGTTCTCCCTCTGTCTCTCTCTCAGTTCTCCCTCTGTCTCTCTCTCAGTTCTCCCTCTTTCTCTTTGTTTTCCCTCTGTCTCTCTCTCTCTCTCAGTTCTCCCTGTCTCTCTCTGTTCTCCACCTGTCTCTCTCTCAGTTCTTCCTCTGTCTTTCTCTTTGCTCTCCCTGTCTCTCTCTCTATCAGTTCTCCATCTCTCTCTCTCTCAGTTCTCCCTCTGTCTCTCTCTGTTCTCCCTCTCTCTCTCACTTCTCCCTCTCTCTCTCAGTTCTCCCTTTGTCTCTCTCAGTTCTCCCTCTGTCTCTCTCTCTTCTCCCTCTGTCTCTCTCTCTTCTCCCTCTCTCTCTCTCTCCCTCTTCTCCCTCTGTCTCTCTCTCTCTTCTCCCTGTCTCTCTCTCTCTTCTCCCTCTGTCTCTCTCTCTTCTCCCTCTCTCTCTCAGTTCTCCCTCTGTCTCTCTCAGTTCTCCCTCTCTCTCTCTCTTCTCCCTCTGTCTCTCTCTGTTCTCCCTCTCTCTCTCAGTTCTCCCTTTGTCTCTCTCAGTTCTCCCTCTGTCTCTCTCTCTTCTCCCTCTGTCTCTCTCTGTTCTCCCTCTGTCTCTCTCTCTCTTCTCCCTCTGTCTCTCTCTCTTTTTTAGAGCAGCACGTGCACTGGCGCGTCCTCACGCGACGTAAACAAACAGGCTGCAGGACGGTGATCGCGCGAGGCCAAAACAACAACAACCACCAGCACAACCACCAACAATCAGACGGTTCACCACGAGCTGCGATTCGCGGCTACTGTTTATTAACTGTGATGCAGAGATGGGGAGTCGGGGCAGCGTTGAAGCAACGTTGGGTCAACGTTACATTAACGTCACATTTACGCCAGGCAATGATCAAATTAGAGATTAACCGTCGGTGCATCGGACGTTAGATTAGATCAAAGGTAAATCAACGATGGGCTGATGTCGGCTTACGGACAAACGTTTGATTAACGTCAGGTGGACGTTTGCTTAACGCTTACAGAAGAGTTAGTAACGACAGATAGACGTTGCGCTGCCTGAGATTCGCAGCAGAGGCTGAATTCAAGGCTGCACTACCTCAACGCAAACGTAAACAACAGGTGAACGTTGTTTCAACGTCAGACTAACATTAGCCCCCATTGCTGTCACACGCATGGTGCAGGAAAGCAGCCCATGCGTTTTGCACCCACTGAAGCTTGCGGTGTGTGTGTGTGTGTGTGTGTGTGCGCGCGCGTATAAGAGTGTGTGTTTTTATCTTCGCATGGAAACAACGTGCACGTGAAGGCCATTTCAACCAGCGCGAGCCCAACGCAAAGCTTTTGTTGCGACAAAAAAACGAGAATTTGGGCCAAAAAACGCATAAAAACGAACATTTCTGGTGCAGTTCGAGTCCTTGCGCAAGTTCCCATCCAAACAGGAAGCTAGATTAATCCCAACACACACACACACACACACACACTGACACACATATAGCTACATGCACACGCGCGCGCGCATACACACACACACACACACACACACCCTGTTTACCTGCTTCCCCCTGTAAAACAGGCGCTGCTGCTCGGGGCTAACGTGGAAAATCTCCTGGATCTTCAGGCGCAGGGTCTCGATCTTGGTCAGCCGGGACAAATCCTCCACAGTTCGGGTCTCCTTCCCGTCTATGGTCCGGACCTGGATCCACATCGCTGGCTGTGCGTGCGTGCGTGGTGCCGTTTCTATTTTAGCACAAAATGTCCTTTTTTTAGGGGGATTTTGGGGGGGGAAAGAGGGGCAACTCGGACTCAAAGTGCTCACGGTGCCATGCGTACACACATACACACACATATACATACACACATATACACACACACTCACTTTCTCGCCGAGAGGAGGCGTTGTTTTTTAATCGCACCCGTTTTCCGGCACGTCCCGCCTCTTCCTGCGCTACGATTGGTCGCAAGGCGCTCCGTCCCTGAGGTGCTATTGGCTGGTGGGCGGGCTGCTCGCGAATGTAAAACTACGAGCCAATCGCAGCGCGCCCGCGCAGCCAATCGTAGCGCGGAAGGCGGCGGAAAACGGGTGGGAAATAAAAAACCCAACTCGTTTCAAAAGCAAATCTCGCGAAATTAAAGCTGAAATGTGCATTTAAAGACACAGGCAGCGTTTTTTGGGTTTCTAGCTTGGCCTGGATTGTCGTATGCAAAAGTTTGAGCACCTTAGGCCATATTAGGTGTTAATAAATAAAATAAATAGTAACTCCTATTAGAGCATTTTATCATGCATTTCTGTATTAGTCATTTGTAATTACACGTCTATTACTGTTATATAGCTTATTTACTGTTAAAGGGACACACTATCCAAAAAAAATAATAAATGTCATAAATAAATAAATAACATAACATAACATAACCATCTACCTCTACCGCCACTGTTCCTACTGTCCCCCTATAGAGGTGCCGAGGTATCTCCAGAGCAAGATTTCCCACCTCAAAGCCTGAAACCACCCTTTGATGATGTATCTTAAAAGTGGGAGGAGCTTGTGAAAAACTTCAACGATTATGTAAACGTTAACGATCACATCGCATCAGCATCAGCCTGTCCCAAAGCGAAGGACCCTTCATACACATCCCAGAATGCCGTGATTTGGAGGACGGCCCTTGGTTACCCACAGTTCTGTGCATGCACACAACATGAGGAAAATTAAAATATAAGATAAACAAAAGCACCACAGAAGTGACGGACAGCAGTCCTAACGAGGACCCGCCCTACCGAGGCTGCGGCCTAGACTTTGGAGGTTGGCACTGCAGGGATTCCCAGAGAAAGGACATTGGCCACTTTATAAGAAACCCCTACCTTGTGCTTTCACTCACTGGCCAATTAGTTAGAGACCCCCTACCGTATTGGGGTGGTGGTCCATTGTCACCACAGCATTGACACTGACCTGTTTGTGTTCATGGTAGAGTGCATGCCGTTGGTACGAGTACCTCAGCGTACATCAGTGCCACTGCTAGGTTGAGAATAGGTCCACCATTCAAAAGTATCTGGACAGGGGCAGCTCTGAGACAGAGACAGTCTCTGACTCTACACCAGCAAGGCGAAGCTTCGAGGAGGGTGTTTCTAATAAAGTGTCCAGGAGTGTACATGTTATAGGGTTTTCACATTTGAGTGCTCAGAGGAAAGAGCAATAAATCCACCTTTCTGTTGAAGACAGGGTCCAAAGTACAGGTGTCCAGGCCTCACAGCTTCTATTCAGTGGCAGGTCATGAATGCAGGCCAGTCCTAAAGCGTCTACTGACCCCTAGTGGTCAGATGCTGTTTTGGGGGGAAAAGGATTTCATAACCAAGGTCAGTGGGTCAAATGAAGCCTCAGTAATAGCAGAATATCACAATCGTTATTAATAATCTTTATTTACTTAAAATATATAGAAAATCCACTCCTTCAGTTTAACTAACGTTTCCCCTCTAAACGGAGGAAAATATTTATAAAATTTAGTAAAAAAAAAAAGATTTATTAAATGTGGTAAATATTTTATTACATCCAGAAAACGACATATTAATTTGAGGGAATTATAAAAACTTTAAATAGAGAGAAAGCTTCACTACACTGAGGGAACTTTATGTTAAATGTAGTTAATGTTTTATTAAATCCAGAAAATGTCTTATTAATTTGAAGGAATTATTTATTAAATTGGGGAAAATGTTTATTAAACAAAGGTAATTGTTTATTAAATATAGTTAATGTTTTATTAAATCCAGAAAATGATTTATTAATGTGAGGGAACTGTTAAATTATTAAATCATAAGAAAGGTTCCTGGAGAGAACTATTTATTAAACGTAGTAAATGGCTTATTAAATCCAAAAAACGACTTATTAATTTGAGGGAATTAATAAATTATTCAATTAAGGTAAAGGTTCCTTAAACAGAGGGAACTATTTATTAAATGTGGTACATATTTTATTACATCCAGAAAACGACTTATTAATTTGAAGGAAGTATTTATTAAAATGGGGAAAATGTTTATTAAACTGAGGAAACTGTTTATTAAATGTAGTAAATGTTTTATTAAATCCAGAAAACGACTTATTAATATGAGGTCATTGTTTATTGAATGTCGTAAATTTATATTAAACACAAAAAACGACTTATTAATTTGAGGGAATTAATAAATTATTCAATCATGGGAAAAGGTCCTTAAACAGAGGGAACTATTTATTAAATGTGGTACATATTTTATTAAACCCAGAAAATTACATATTAATTTGAGGGAATTATTAAATTATTAAATAGAGAGGAAAGCTTCATTACACTGAGGGAACTTTATATTAAATTTAGTTAATGTTTCATTAAACCCAGAAAACGACTTATTAATATGAAGGAAGTATTTATTAAAATAAGGGGAAATGTTTATTAAACTGAGGAAACTGTTTATTAAATGTAGTTAATGTTTTATTAAATCCAGAAAACGACTTATTAATATGAGGTCATTGTTTATTGAATGTCGTAAATTTATATTAAACACAAAAAACGATTTATAAATGTGAGGGAATTATTACATTATTAAATCAAGAGAAAGGTTCCTGGAGAGAACTATTTAATAAACGTAGTAAATGGCTTATTAAATCCAAAAAACGACTTATTAATTTGAGGGAATTAATAAATTATTCAATTAAGGTAAAGGTTCCTTAAACAGAGGGAACTTTGTATTAAATTTAGTTAATGTTTCATTAAACCCAGAAAACGACTTATTAATTTGAAGGAAGTATTTATTAATATGAGGTCATTGTTTATTAAATGTCGTAAATTTATATTAAACACAAAAAACGACTTATTAATGTGAGGGAAATATTACATTATTAAATGTATTAAAAAGGTTCCTGGAGAGAACTATTTATTAAACGTAGTAAATAGTTTATTAAATAAATAAAAAACATGACGTATTAATTTGAAGATATTAATACATTATTAAATCGAGGGAATGACTTGATCTGAGGGCCCAAATTACATTACACTGTCTAAGGGTATTTCTCCACCCTGATACTTTAGGGGCTCTTTACATTGATTAAATTGGCAAAACATGGCAAGATTTCCTTCATAAAAACGCATAAAACCACTTTCATCCATGTTTTTAGAGAACAGGGGTTCATACTGAGAGACACGGTGCAGGTCGCCTGTTAGCATCATGCTAATTGTCGCGCGCAGCTGTCCGTTGCTTGTTTGCTAGCTACATTAGCCAGCTAGCTTTGTAGCTTTAGCGCCTTAAGTTCCTGACACAACAGAAATGTGCAGTAATTAGATTAGAAAATTATTAGTATTTTAATGTCTTTCAGGGTTGTTTCACCGTTCACAGCAGTGGTGAATAAAACCAGACCTCTGAACGTCTAAAATCTCCCTCACAAAAAATTAAGAAATCCACTGGCTGAGATACAATTTCTTCCCCAGTTTTAAAAGAATTGTGTCTTTTTAATGAGTTTATGAGGGCATTTGGGTAAGTAACTGTTCAGATGTACTACCATTTACTCTACCACCATCACTTGCATTCAAACTCCGAAGAAACATGGTGGTGGTAGTTTCAGCAGTGTGTCTTTGGGCAGTAAATGAAGTGGCCTGACATGATGAGGCCTCCTGTCAACACTACCACTGTAAAGAAGAGCCTACTGAAAGCCTAATTCTGGTCTGGAAAACAAGGACTGAACACCAAGCTATCTAACGAACGCCAATGCTCAGATCAGGTAAGTGGGCACCTTACAGATAAGACAGACCTCA
The DNA here is from genome assembly GCF_030463535.1 of Salminus brasiliensis. NCBI lineage: Eukaryota > Metazoa > Chordata > Actinopteri > Characiformes > Bryconidae > Salminus > Salminus brasiliensis. The sequence continues at coordinate 29,324,567 of NC_132895.1, read as the reverse complement.
GTATTGTTTTTTCACCTTTTTATTATCACAGAAGCACAACAGGTACCACTATGCGAGTGTACATCAAAAACATCCAAACCACCAGGGAGCAAAAAACAAAAACTATAAGAATGTGGAGAAGGAATGCTAGCTTCATGAGAGTAGCACAGCAGAACGGCTTCAAAAAACAAAAACAAACGAGGCTCAACGTTGGACTCACGAGAACAGAAAAGAGGTAAAAGCACTTTGGATGTCACCCCTCCTCCTGACCTTCTAGATTTGTACCATTTCGTTCAGCTGACTCGCCTGCTCCGCGGTCCCACCGAGCTGTGAAGTACCACAAGGTCGCCAATCCAGAGGTAACAGCAAAGCGCCGGGTATGGTAAGGTATGTGTCGACTACCAATTCAACAGTTTTGGACACATCGAAGAGGGTGGGATCACTTTAAAAGCACACGAGCCAATCAAAACGCAGTGCTGACGTACCCAGAAGTGTAAACTGAATGACCTATTTGCTTTTTTTTTTTTTTTTTTTTTGTACATTCGAGAAAAACGAAAACTGACTTACTTTTTAATAAACAGATTGAGCAATAATAATAATAATAATAATAATAATAATAAAAAAGGAACACACCGATTGATTTTAGTTTAAATACGCGGTGAGAATTGCAATTTGCTTGGAGCTCCCTTACAGGACGATTCCCTCGTAACGAGAACGTAGACGAAACTGATAAACACAACTGGTTGAACAGGGTGTGGAGTGGGAGAGCGAGGGAGGAATGACGAGAGGAGTGAGAAGAGAGATAAAACTCAGCCAAAAATGACCAAAAATAATTCAGCAGTATTTAAAACACAAAAGCCAGAAGCGCTCACTGTATAAGAGGGCTACAAAGTGGAAGGGGGTGGGACTTATGTGGAGGTACGGGGAAAAGGAGAATAAATGGGGTCATGTGAGGAGACAGAACGAAAGGGTGAAGGGATGTTGGGAGGGGCGGCGGCTGTCGAAGGTCTTGGGTTCTGGAACTAATCTTCATCCGAAGAATCCCTGTCGAAGTTGTAGGCCATGAAGAAAACATCAGGTCGAGATGGGACGGGGGAATGGCCCGGATTCACAATCTCAAAGCCCAGAAAGCTGAACGTACGCACCAGCTTAGCTGCGGACGGGAAAGAGAGGAAGCAAAGGGTTAGAAGAAGAATTTCAATTGCTGTATAAAACTGCTATGTTACACAGGCCAGATTTCATATATGGACTGGGTTTACAGTGAACAAGGGTTGCCTAGAGTCAGTGCCATAAGTATTTGGACAAGCGAAGTCTTGAAACTGAGCAATCCAGATGCAAGTCAAGCCTAAACACCCATGACCCAGTTCTACTGGTAGCCAAACATGCGCATCTCCCAACAGTACCTCCAACATGTTTGACAGATGATGGGGAAGGCTTAATCAAAAGTGGGGGGTCGCTGTCCAAATACTGAGAGACCTGACCTGTATATATTAATATATTAAATAAATAAATAAAAAAGGGTTGCATGAACCCTCTAAAAAAAAATAATAATAAATAAATAAATAAAAGGTAGACTTGGACACTTTAGATAAGTAATGTGAAACAAAGGGGGAGACAAAGGACCAATTATGCCATTAAGTGGACATACCACGATCGTCTCTGTTCTTATAAAAGCAGACAAACACGCTGACAACTTTTAGATGTTCTTCAGCAAATTCCAGCAGAGAAGCAAAGCTAAAAGAGATAAAAAAAGAAGAGCATTAGACACACATTTATCAACAGCACAGGAGTTCTCACATTCATCTCAATCTAACTGATCTATGGTCACCTAATCAGTTTATACTGAGGAGTGTGCGTGATGGCTTCGGTATGCACTTGTTTCTCAGCTCAGATCTGCAGAGATCCCCGTCTGCACTGTAATTTGATCGGATCGGATTTGCGTGTCCAAACATTGCATACCTATCTGCATGGATTACTGTGGGAAGCATGTAGGTGCTTTCTTTTTTAATACGCTAAGGCTGGAGTCCGCTCTGGATTAGACGTGATCCCCGTCCGATTGCATTTCAAACCAGGATTCAGTTTGTCTGTCCAGACTATCAAAAAAATCAATCTGGATACAATTTAGATCCGCCAAAACGGTCCGGAACATAGCCTTAGCACCGTGCTAATTTCCAAACTATCACCCAAGCCCCTTACCTCTCTTTGCTGCCCTCCGGGAGCGGCTCGTTGGATATTTCGACGTAGAGGCCGTCCCCGCGAAGCACCGCCTCCCAGTGAATAACCCGGGAGACGGTGGGCCGGCTCTGGAAGTGCAGTATTCCGGGGCGACCGGCCCCAGCAGGCTGCTCCGTCACAGTCAACTTCCTGTCCTGCTCACAGACAGAGCGAGAGAGCGCGAAAGCAAAGAAAAAAAAAAAAAAAGCATCTTGATTACAATTACTATTATAAGACATTAAACACTTAATTGTAATTAAAATTCCTAATCTGGAGCTGTGATTGGACAGGAGGCATATAGCACACGTGAGAACCCACTGTGATTGGTCAGGAGGCTCATATTCAGGGCAGTGGTTTAATACTAGGGGTCATGACACTAGTGGGTCACAGGGCAGAAAGTCAGAAGTGGCTGGGGTGACTAACAAAGTGATTTGAGGCAGGCAGGCAGGCAGGCGCGCACACACACACACACACACACACACACACACACACACACACACACTTCCCATCACATGACCTTGTGGTGTCTGTGTGCAAAGAGAGTACATACTCTCGCGCCTCAACAAGGTTTACATTCGTACAAGTGTGTGTGTGTGTGTGTGTCTGTGTGTGTGTGTGTGTTATGCCAGCTGCAGACTGACCTACTAGAACATTCCTCACACATTCATGCTGCCTGCTTGGTTTCTTCCTCCGCTCACACACAGGTTCTCACATAGCTTCATTTACAGTTACATTGAAGAACCCATATCCTATATTTTCATGTGTTTTACTCCACCTTGAGGTCAGCATATAACATTTTTATCGACTTACAATCCAACCACCTCTGTAATTTGTTTCACACAACCATTTTTCTACCTCTTCATATCCTTATAAAGAAGCAGCCCGTTTTTGGCACTGTGCCTTTAAGGCAACGTTCACACACCAGGTAAAAGTCGGCCAAATACGATCTCGCAGTGCGAGTCTAAACAGCCAAATCAGGATTCACAGAACACTGACGTTTCACACCATGGCCTCTTTGAGAGAGGTATCCTACGACTAATGTATACTAATGCGAGTGGGAGGGGCTACACTGTTAGATGCACGTTAAAGGCTCGTTTTATTTTTATTTTTTATTTATTTTTTTTTTTTAAGTTTAGGTTCCATCACTGAGTTTACATCACACTCCCATTTTAAACAGAGTGAGAAAAACCTGAAATCTGGGTTTTCACAATAAGAGCCCTTCCAGCCATTTGACATTTACACAACAGTTGAGGGCTAACGGTTTGCAGTAGTAAACAGGGCTAGCCCAGCCTTCTGCCTCTGTAGTCTGTATGCAGGTTATTTACATCTGCTTTTATTAAACTCTGCCCGGCGGTTATCTGGTGACCAGCACCTCAAACTAACTTGATAAGCCACGCCCATATCCAGGTTGTTATCAAACGTGAATAAATAAAGAATGATTAAATATACAAATTCTCATGGCAGAAGAAAGTGGGGTTTTTTTTGTATGCAAACATTTATTTAGCAAGAATTATGCACCATATGGTATTTAATACATAGAATATACATTTTATAAAACACTTCCAACATAAAACAATGGATGCCAGCCAGGAATAGCTCCTGGGCAGGGTGCCAGCTAATCCCAAATGTTATATAATAATATTTTTACTCCTTTTTTTTTAATGATTTATTTTTAAACTTTATATATGTACACATTTAAAATATATATATACATATTTTTTTATTGACAGTACAAATCAAACACATGCATGCGCACTCATATGCTCACCGAGTACAACGGCCGAGCTGTGGGAGGGTGATCCCGTGTGCCATTCCCTCGCCCACCTGGGATCTTCAGGGGTGGGAGAGGGGCATCAGGAGCACCACAGAGGCCCGGGACCAGGGGTACTACTACAGCGTAGAGACAGACTGGAGGAGAAAACACACACACACACACACACACACACACACACACACACACACACACAATGTGTTATAACAAGCACATACACCTCAGTTCATCACGCTCCTGCTGTGATCGATCTGCGAGTGGTGTTCATCATCCTCCTATCAGTTGGTTCTGGTAACGAACTCTGAGTGCTAACCTGCGAGACTAGACAGCAAGCTGATGTTGACAGGTCACGGCCCGATCCCAACCCCAGACCGAAGAAGGAAAAAAAAAAAAAAAAAAAAAAAACCATACACCCACTCTCCACTATGAACTGGACACACACACTTTCTGTTACTACACAATATACGGATTAGTGAGCTGTACGTGATAAATGACTATAACAAGCTTTGAGCACCGAATAATCTGTAGCAAGCCACTGTATGAGATATTGTGACCTACTGAATCTTTTATGGGGAATTAACAGTCCGCAAACTGCAATTTTTACATCACTAAAACAAAAACAGGCTGTTTGCACGACCGTGACTTTAAGACTGACATGCAAATGAGCCCTGCCCTGACTGGATGCTGCACCGGGCCGCATTTCAACAGCGGTACGGCCTGAAACGCTCCTCAAAAATGACATAACTTAAACGAGGAAGGGGGAAACTGCAAGGTGTCGGTTTTTCCATGACCTCACAAAAACAACAGCTCAGTTTCTACACTACGTTATTGTTTTTTATTATTATTTATCTTTATTGATTTATCCATCACAGTTTGTCTTATTGTTTCTTTTTTTAAAATTTTATTAACTTTTTTTTTTTATTATTCCCTTCCAGGCAGGGTCCTTGGGTCAGCCTCCTAACACTACGCTCTCCTACCTGTGTAACAAGATTTAAACGAAAATCCACTCTGAATAAGAGCATCAGAGAAACGTCGTAAACGTTTTATTATTTATTAATTATTACAGTAATGAATTCATGTAAGATCATTAAGTACGCGGTTCGTTTGCACTTAACAAAACCGCAACGTCACCACCGGAACACAAGGCCATTGTGACGCATCAGTCAAACGGCGGAGACGTCACAAACGACGTTGCGAAAACGTTCTCAAAAACGACAACGTTTTCAATCCAATTGAAAAACCAAAACGAAACAACCTCACGTTACACACCTAAGAGACCGATTACAGCCACATTTAAACAACGTTTAAGAAACATCACCGCCGGCCTAGCTAAGCTATGCTAAGCTAATCCTCAGCTGGCCTTTTAAACGTCGTACGTTAGCGCAGCACAGCTTAGCATGACTGCTTCGTCATTTGATTCCCAAGAGAAAAAACGACCACTACGTCTTCATGACATGATCCAGACACCTTGTAGATACTCGTAGAAACGTCTGGAGTGAATGTTAAGCCTCATATTTTTCAACATAACTGTCGACGAACCTTTCGGTATCAGCTAAACCGAAATCTGACAGAAGCTAGCTGGCTAGCTAGCCGGTCGCTAAGGGAAGCAAATCGAATCGACTCGACTCGACTCAAGAATCGTAATGAAATTAATCGGTCGAATAAAATTATATTCTAATACGACATTAGAGGGTTTTTAAATGACGAAGTTGTATTTACGCGATTACCAGCGAGATCCAAGACAGATAAGACCGGGGTAGGCCTGGCTATGCTAAGCTAGGCTAGGCTAGGCTAGGCTAGGCTAAACCCTTCCCCCACCAGCTTCAGTTTTTTTCCACTTACTTGCCGATCATGTCACAAATATTACTACTACTCCTTAAAGCGTCCATTTTTGGCTGATCTTGACTTTTTCCTTCTTTCTCGCGAGCAAAGCAGTGACTGTTCAGGATCCGCTGGAGGTTGGATTTGACCATCCGGCCCCGGGACGTTTCACGGCCGCCTCGCTCTGCTCTCGCCTCGGCTACGAAGTGAAGGCTAAGCCGCTGTAGCATCGCGTTTATGTGGGTCTCCGTTTAACGCCCGTTCTCCGGCACAGCCCGCCTCTCCCGCGCTGGGATTGGCCAGCGAGATCCAGCGCGCAGCATAGGGTGTCCGGCTTGTCAGCGACAACGACCAGCCAATCCTCGCGCAGGAGGCGAGTGAACGGCAGCCAATCGCAGCGGCGAAGGGGCGGGACATGCCGGAATGTAGGTGGGAAAGAAAATGAAAGGCCATCCGCAGCAAGAGAGGATTAAAAAAACAGAAAAGCAAAGCTGCAGAAGTGAAGAGGATCCGTGGGGGCGTCGTTGTAGCTAATGGAAAATTACTGAAACCCTGCAGAAAACATTGGAGGAAACGAAAAGAAAAGCTGGTTATTTTCAACCAACCCCCTTCAAACACACACACACACACACACACACACACACATATATGATCAGATGCAGAAGTGTTGTTGTTAACTGCTGCTTTGGTGATATGGCACCTCCTGATTCATTCAAATGCATTAAATAAGCTGAAAGTCGTCGCCATCATCACACACATGAAGTGTGTTTGTAATTAACACACACACACACACACACACACACACACACACACATTTCATTTCAGAGGATTTGGCTTGAAGGCTGAGGCCTATTTGAGCTCCTTGATCCAGAGCTCCTTGGCCTAGTGCATGGCTAAAGTGCAGATTAGGCTGTACATGTAGTTCAATGTCTGACAAATATGTTGAATATAAGGGAATCTGATAAGCCAAGATGTTTATTCCACCTACAATGCAGACACATCAGTCCCCCCCCCCCTAATGCTTGTGACCCTTTTTACGGGTACGACCTCTTCATGTAACGTAGATCAAAGTACGCTGACGTGAGTGATGTGAGCGACGTGACCGGGCGGCTCTACATGTCTGAAGATGGGTCTCGTGGGTCTTGTTTATTACAGGCCTCTCTCGGATGGGACCTTATCTGAGGTGATATAATCATGCAGCAGCAGTAGTTTGTGCACAGCGTGAGGTGAACAGATCAGCGGATTAGACACATGACCAGACAGGGTCACCGTGGATTTGAGGTGAACACTGTCCCTTTAGGCATCGTCCATCTGCCGCTTACTGTGTTGGTCTGTCTTTCCATACAGGATTGTTAGTCTTTGATTTGTCTTTTTCCTCTTTTGGAATTGCAGTTTGCAGTTGGAATTATTTTAATTATTTGCTACATCCTATTTCAACATAGTTATTTTACCCCTCCCCCTTTCTGCAGTTTTATCCCTCTCCATTTTCAAAATGAAATTTTACCTCAACCCCTTTTTTAATGCAGTTTTGCTTCCCCCCTAAAAAAAACAACTATATATATATATATTTGCCCTTTCCACTTTAAAAAATGCAGTTTTACCCCTCCCATTTTTTCAAAAAGTACTTGGCCCCTCCCCCTTTTCAAAATGAAATATTTCATGTCTCTTTTCAAACTGCAGTTTTACCCCCCCTTTCCAAAAAATACTTTACCCCTCCCACTTTTCCAAAAGTACTTTGCTCCACCTCTTTTCAAAATGAAATATTACCCCTCCCACTCTTCCAAAAAGTACTTTACCCCTCCCACTTTTCTAAAAAGTACTTTACCCCTCCCACTTTTCCAAAAAGTACTTTGCCCCACCCCTTTTCAAAACGAAATATTACCCCTCCCACTCTTCCAAAAAGTACTTTACCCCTCCCACTCTTCCAAAAAGTACTTTACCCCTCCCACTCTTCCAAAAAGTACTTTGCTCCACCTCTTTTCAAAATGAAATATTACCCCTCCCACTCTTCCAAAAAGTACTTTACCCCTCCCACTTTTCCAAAAAGTACTTTGCCCCATACCCTTTTCAAAATAAAATATTACCCCTCCCACTCTTCCAAAAAGTACTTTACCCCTCCCACTTTTCCAAAAAGTACTTTGCCCCATACCCTTTTCAAAATAAAATATTACCCCTCCCACTCTTCCAAAAAGTACTTTACCCCTCCCACTCTTCCAAAAAGTACTTTGTACCGCCCCTTTTCAAAATGAAATATTACCCCTCCCACTCTTCCAAAAAGTACTTTACCCCTCCCACTCTTCCAAAAAGTACTTTGCCCCACCCCTTTTCAAAATGAATTACCCCTCCCACTCTTTCAAAAAGTACTTTACCCCTCCCACTTTTCCAAAAAGTACTTTGCCCCATACCCTTTTCAAAATAAAATATTACCCCTCCCACTCTTCCAAAAAGTACTTTACCCCTCCCACTCTTCCAAAAAGTACTTTGTACCGCCCCTTTTCAAAATGAAATATTACCCCTCCCACTCTTCCAAAAAGTACTTTACCCCTCCCACTCTTCCAAAAAGTACTTTGCCCCACCCCTTTTCAAAATGAATTACCCCTCCCACTCTTTCAAAAAGTACTTTACCCCTCCCACTTTTCCAAAAAGTACTTTACCCCTCCCACTTTTCCAAAAAGTACTTTACCCCTCCCACTTTTCCAAAAGTACTTTGCTCCACCTCTTTTCAAAATGAAATATTACCCCTCCCACTTTTCAAAACAGTTTTACCCCTGTCCCTTTTTGAACTGCAGTTTTACCCCACTCCATTTTCAAAATTAAATGTAACCTCAACATCATTTTGCCCCCCCCCCGCTCCCACTTAAAAATATATATGTCACACAAGATGCAGTTTTACCCCTCCCACTCTTCCAAAAAGCACCTTACCTCAGTCCCTTTTTAAACTGCCGATTTTATCCGTCCTACGTCCTAAAATGCAATTTTAGCCTATTGCCTATTCCAATATGCCAATTTGCCCCATTTAAATTTTTTTGCCCCTCCCACTTTACAAAAAGCAGTTTGCCTCTTTCTAAACTGCAGTTTAATACTCCCCTTTTTCAAAATGTATTTATTTTTTGCCCCTTTTTCTTTTCCAAAGGCTGTCAGTGGGTGTATAAAAGTTTATGTTCCTAATAAAGTGGCCAGTAAAAGGCTGCACTGGTGTTCTAATGAAGCGAATGGGGAATGTGAAGTCTACTGTTTGTAGCCTGTTGTCTGCCCCCTGCTGGATGTGCTGAAAGTTACCAGTAAATTTAAAGTGTCCACCAGATGGCAGTGTTGTCTAGAGTTGGAGAGCTTAATCTCTGTAATGTTTATTTTCAGGGTATGTCAGGTCACCACTCTTACTTAGAAATCACCACAATTTTACCAGAATCTCACCACAGCACATCTGAACACAGTGCTGCCGCCATCGCCAAGAAATGCATCCATACAGTTATAGCTGCCAGTGGCAATCCTCAGGGTCCAAGCATTTTCAGCACCATGAGGCCTATTGTGCAAATATTTTTTTTCCCACAGACAGAAGATAAACGGAAGGCAGGCAGACATTTTGACCTTGCCGTTATCTATTTAGGTCACAAATGATAAAGCAAACATTGAGTGTTTTCTTAAGACCATGGTGGGCAGAAACATCTGTCCTTAGAACTGTTTACTTCCTGAGGACCAAAACTATTTCAAGACCAATTTTTGCTATAGATGACAGTTATTTCCATTTCCATCTCAAATTTGACCAAATCAGCAGTACTTTAGCCTGGCTAGCTCTCACTGTGAGTTGTTGATGAAACTACCTCCACCATGTTTGGAGGCTGTACTTTAGCCTGGCTAGCTCTCACTGTGAGTTGTTGATGAAACTACCTCCACCATGTTTGGGGGCTGTACTTTAGCCTGGCTAGCTCTCACTGTGAGTTGTTGATGAAACTACCTCCACCATGTTTAAGCTGTACTTTAGCCTGGCTAGCTCTCACTGTGAGTTGTTGATGAAACTACCTCCACCATGTTTGGAGGCTGTACTTAAGCCTGGCTAGCTCTCACTATAAGTTGTTGATGAAACTACCTCCACCATGTTTAAGCTGTACTTTAGCCTGGCTAGCTCTCACTGAGAGTTGTTGTTAAAACCACCTACACCATGTTTGGAGGCTGTCCTTTAGCCTAGCTAGCTCTCACTGTACGTTGTTTATGAAACTACATCCACCATGTGTGAAGGCTGCACTTTAGCCTAGCTAGCTCCTACAGTGAGTAGTTGATAACACTACCACCACCATGTTTAAGCTGTACTTTGGCCTGGCTAGCTTTCACTATGAGTTGTTGATGAAACTACCATTTGGGTGTTTAAATGCTTCTTTGGCTAGTAAAAGTTGTGTGGATTGGTGGAAAACCATTTGTAGACGATTCTATGTAGCTCCGGGTTTCACTATTGTTCAGGTCAAAGAACTATTTCTCTGTACTATATAAAATTCTTCTTGCCTAGAGTGTATAAACATTAGATTGTGTCCTGCTTCCCTAAAACACTGAATCCTGTCCTAGTAGGGCGTTTATGATCTGCTACTTCCTGTTTCAATGAAGTCTTCAGGAACAAACTGCTGACGGTTGTTCTCAGACACACTATTTTAAACCTGGTCTTAGTTTTGTGCAAAATGAGAGAAGTGAAACACAGAAGATAGAGCCGAGTGCTTCCTCTGCTTCAACATATTAGAAGAAACCTTTTACCAGGCAAAGGGTCACTGCAGCACCAGGTTCTCAGAGTTGTCATGGTTCTATAAAGCACTGCTGCCTTAATTAAAAAAACTTCATACTGGATATTAATGTTATTAGAACTTCATACTGGTTATTAACATTATTAGAACTTCATACTGGTTATTAATGTTATTAGAACTTCATACTGGATATTAATGTTATTAGAACTTTATTCTGGATATTAATGTCATTAGAGCTTCATACTGGATATTAATGTTATTAGAACTTCATACTGGTTATTAATGTTATTAGAACTTCATACTGGTTATTAACATTATTAGAACTTCATACTGGATATTAATGTTATTAGAACTTCATTCTGGATATTAATGTCATTAGAGCTTCATACTGGATATTAATGTTATTAGAACTTCATACTGGTTATTAATGTTATTAAAGCTTCATTCTGGATATTAATGTTATTAGAGCTTCTTACTGGATATTAACATTGTTAGAACTTCATACTGGAAATGAATGTCATTAGAGCTTCTTACTGGATATAAATATTATTAGAACTTCATACTGGATATTAATGTTATTAAAGCTTCATTCTGGATATTAATGTTATTAGAATTTCATACTGGTTATTAATGTTATTAAAGCTTCATTCTGGATATTAATGTTATTAGAACTTCATACTGGTTATTAATGTTATTAGAGCTTCATTCTGGATATTAATGTTATTACAGCTTAATACTGGATTGCAATGTTATTAGAGCTTCATACTGGATATTAATGCTATTAGAACCTCATTCTGGATAGTAATGTTATTAGAACCTCATTCTGAATTATAATATTATTGAAAGTTTGTTGTGAATGTTATTGTTAATTGAACTCTGGACATTATTATTTGAACTGGACAGTAATGCTATTTGAACTTGTGTAAAGTGGCTTTCAGCCATCGATCCTCAGGCTGCAAGCTTCCTTGACATATTTCCCACCTCGTCACTCGACACTGCAGATATATTAACCCTTTACTCAGGTTTCAGTTAATTAGTCAGTTTTAAAGGACTCCATTGTCTCTTGTTTACAAAGCCCTTTATGGTGTGTTTCAGTCCAGTGAGACACAAGCCGGGCAGTCAGTGGGGAAACAATAGAGCCAAGCTGGAGCTTTTTGTCCAGTTTGGGGGGGTGGGTGGGAGGGTGGCGAGGGGGTCTTCCTGAAGAACCACATTCCGTTGGCTGTCGCTTCCTAGCAACACATTCCACCTATGACACAAAGGAACGTGCTTTTCAGCCGGGGATGCAGAGCAGAAAGCAACGACAGGATCAAGGGCGTGACGGGTGGTGGAGAAAGGAGGGGGCGAAGGCTCGGAAATCACCGGGCAGATTTTGGGAGAAGCAACAAGCTAGCCTACCGCCTTTATGATTCATGGATGAGGAGTTCAAATGGTTTAAAAGATTGAAGAGGAGCTTCAGCTTCAGCGCTTGCAGTATCGCTCTGGAAAACAACATGTTGTAGGGGGGCATTTGCCCAGCGTTAGCTAGCTACAGTACACCGGAGTGCAGAGATTTGGGCTTTAAGTGCCGCTAAAGATGGTCAGTCCTTTACAGATTACTTTGAGGCAAGTGTAGGATTCAGGCATGCAGTTAGCACCATGATAAGCTAGGGTAGCCTTGCACGTTAGGTCCAGTGTAAACTTGGGGGAAAACTAGCTTCAAGTTTTATAGAAGCCTGCATTAAAAATTCAGAGACGAAGACTGGCGACATCTGCCAAATTAGCTTCTTCCCCTTAGTAGTACGTAATTAGCTGCTAGCATCCCAACACTCATTCCAGTCATAAGGGTATTGGAGCCACATGCTACAAAGTATTTAAGCTAGTTTTGTCCAATTCTAAAAAGCAGAACTAACGTTAGCCTAGCCTAGCGCTCAGGTCCAGGTTTACCGAACTCTCCCCAAAACGAGACAGACGAGATAGGAGTCGATCGATACGAAAAGCCCTTCCAGCTTCAAATACGACCCGGCTTGACCCGCCATCCTTTAAAATCCACGGAGGACAAGCGTCCAGACGTTTTTCTGTCTTGACACCGAAGTGGTTGAACAAACTTCCCCTGGGAGTCCAACGCTCGCTGACTAAGGTCACTGTGGTCTCCGCCTTAAGCCTAAGTCTTAAGCTTAGTATCTTTTGGATCCTAGCTGATACAAACTAGCTAAGGCAACAGTGAAGCACACGCTAAACGCCTTGAATGTAGATGTAAGAGACAAAGCCAGCCATGGATTTGCATCAAACATGATGGATGGATTCGTCAGAAAAAAAAAAAAAAAAAAAAAAACAGCTTCAGAAAGGATGAAAATGTATTTACATTTTATTGATAGATGTAGACGGAGCGATCACACAGTACATGGCAGGTTAATAGAGGACGTTATCGTTTGCATTGCTACAAAGTTACACCATCATTAACGTCTTCGCATCAAGCTATGAGCTAACAGGGTTTTGATTTTTTATTGTTCTTGCAGTCGATGGCCTTTTTTTGGTGACTATTGTGGAGAAAGCTCACAGTTTGCGGTGCTACAGCATGCACACGGCAGGCACGGCTGCTTTGGAGGCAAATATGCAATTATAATAAAAAATAAAATAAAATTCAACAACAACAACAACAACAACAAAAAGGCAGTCCAGTGACCAGAGCGGATTGGCTCAGAGAAATGATTTGCCATTAAGACCTGCTTGACCCACCGTGTCACCACCCTTCGTCTCAAAAAAACAAAAAAAAACAAAAGTGAAAGAGTGAAATTCCAGTTTCACACCATCTCTGGTTTCGTGGACAAATTTTACAGTTTTTTTTTTTTACATTTACAGCAGGATTTCTCGCTCCCTCACTTCACCTGTACCTGCACAGAGAACTGACAGCCGAACAGTGATCAATAATCAATATACAAAAGTAACTAATTTACATTTTTGAACAAAAGAGTACATCCTTGATTAAAGGAATAATAATAATAAAACAAGTAAACTGTCCCATACCTCAAACATTGTCAATCAGACACTCAATCAGACGTTTAGGTGGTTTGACACTGGAGCTACGCTAGGCTAATGTACTTAACAAGCAATTACGTTGTTGTTCAGTAATCTCGGAAACACTTCTTTGGACCCTGCTCCATAGCACTACCATAGTCATGCCATACACATGCTATGGCAGAGGTCACAGGCCATCATGAGAACAGTGTTGTGTTACCATGATCAGTACCCGTCATGACAGTTACTGGTGATCGTAACATGACCGTACGTTACATTGCTGGGCACCATCTGTTCTGACAGCATGACATCTGCCATAACATGTTTGTGGCAGGAGTATGTCAATGCTAAGTAGCAGGGTTCAGGTAAAGTGACATTGTCATATTAAACATTCAAAAATATTGAATGTTTGTAGACATTTTTTAACTATTATCAACTGTTTTGTTTAATAAAGGAAATTATATTTATTATATTATATTTTTCTTATTATCTATATATTTTTTTCGGTACTGCCAATTAACCCACCCCTATGTAGCTCCCCCAGCACTAGCAATGCTCCAGACACTATGAGGGAAAGGAATTAACACACGTTTCCTCCGATGCATGCAAAGCCAGCCACCGCCTCTTTTCAAAAACAGACGCCTTTGCTGACCAACATTGCTTAGAAGTGATGAGGGGAGAGAGCCAACTGTGCTCTCTCAGACTCTGGCTGCTGATGGCAAAGCTCAAATCGCCTTCTGGTCAGACAGAGGTGCTGACATCAATATCAACTTTGCCATCAACATCCGGAGCCTGAGAGAGCACAATATAGGCCATGCTCTCTGTGGGTGGGTAGATGGCGCTCTCTCCCCTAATCGCTCCTATTGTGATGCTGGCTGATGTCCCTGCCGCTTTCCTCAGAGCGAGCTGGCTGCCTAGTGATGCTGTATGGGTGGCATGACTTCACATGTATCGGAGGAGGCGTGTGCTTGTCCTCACTCTTCCAGTGCTGGGAGCACTGCAAGTGATGGGAGGAGCTGTGGTGAGAGGGTGGGTTAATTGGGTCTTGGGCGTGTTGTAATGTGGTTTGGTCTCATCCAGATATAATCCTGATACCAAAGATGCATGAAGTGACCAGGTGTACATGAGACTTCTCCAATCACTGACTAAAGTACCACTATCCTTGTAGCTCCAGTGCAAAACTAACAAGGTAAACTTTAGACACCAAATACCGTAATAACTGACAACTTTTATGGTAAAGGGTGGAAACGGTGTATTTTTTCCCCCATCAAACTATCGCTTTAAGCCCTGGGATGGGTTTATAGCAGGTCATTTTCGAATGAACTCAAAAACCAGTGAGGCTAATGAAGCCCATATGTGCCGCGGACTTAAAAGGGCAGACGAGATGTTCTCCTGGTTTTTCTCCCCTCTTTACAGTGCTGGTTTTTACGAGGAGAAGCAACCACGTATACGGCTGTGTTTACAGCCTCTCAGATATCCTCTCTCGCTCTCCCTCTCAACATTGTGGGGCAGTGTTTTGCTGAGTCGGCATGTGGGCCAGTTGTTTACAGGACAACCCACATGCCTTTCTCCAGGCCTCTGTGAGTGTGTGTGTGTGGGGGGGTATTCGCCATTAAACACTTTGGGTAACAACAACCGTCCCCCAAGGCAGATCACACCAGCGTGCACTTTCCCTGCCTTACTTTGCAACTGCTTCCAAACCAGGACAGGACCGACGGGTCACTCCAGTCAACTGCCCGTCGTCCTGACGCCAGAAGTGACCTCTGCTGCCCATTACCTGCTACCCTGCCAAGCTTCGGTCTAACCACATCTAATCTAACCAGGCTTCAGGAACAACATTAGAACCAGGTGCGTGAGATCTGACACGGACTGGACCACCACCGTGAGCATGGTTCCTACTCCAAAGCATCAAAGCGAGCCCCGCGGACGTTTTTTTTCGCGGTTGCCTTGCGAAGCTTCAAAGGAGGGTTACAAGAGTCAGTCACGCACAAAAAAAGACGACACCTGGTTGGCTGGATATCTACATCGGGAGTCTGTAAGAGTTGCTCAAGTGTTTCTTGTATTGCACACCAAAACAGAACCCTGTAGGGTCTACCAGTGTTTGGTAGGTCCTCTTCTGGCCTTGGCGACCTTGGCCTCATCACACCACGGTCATACTTTTTTAGAGTGTGTTCTTAAACTGATCTACTTCTCTCACATTCTTCACTACTCTCCAAAGACCTCCTATGGACCCCAGTGGACCTTTCCTCTCCACACCTTCCCCAACACAGTCCCACAGGCTCTCAGCACAAGGTCGAAATCTGGTGACTGTGTTGACCAGACGTCGCCTCAACTTCCTCCCTCCTCAACTCCTCACTCCAGATCAGATCAAGCCATGTTTTTGTGATTATCCACCCAAAGAAGAGAGACGGATCTCTTGAAACACAACCAACCCAGTTGCTAAACATCAGTGTATGACACAGGAAGATCTGACGAACTCTCTTCAACCGCCAGCGGAAGTGCGGACTGCTCCAACCAAGTAATAAATAAGTAAACGGTTCCCACAGCGTTCGGCAACGCTGCAGAGGGACGCTGCAGATAAATAACACGCTTTGACACAGTGTGCACACTGGCAAAGAAACAGCTCAAAGGCGTACCCCTACAACGTCTTACCGAGAGACGGAAGCAGGATACGGAAAGCTCGCGGTCTGAGACAAATAGCTAAACACAAGTGACAACCCAACAGAGGTGAATACTGTCTTGGGAACGAATTTCCTTTTGGGAGTGAGGCGGTGAAAGGGTTTCAGATGCCTTGCGTTTGTTCATCGTTGCAGTTCAAATAAAAAAATAAATAAAATACAGAGGCTGATGCAAGTCCTCGAGTCTTGGTTCCCGTCAGTCAGAGCGGTCAAGTGTGTGCTTTGATACTCTGCTCTATTTGAAGAGAAGCTGAAGACTGTTGGACGAGTAGTGGCGAGTGTCCAAACAAGGAAAAAGCAGAAGTCGGTTCTAACAAACTTGCTGGCAGTTGGAAGTCACATTTTCTTCGTCTCCGTCACTTGCTGGAAATGACAGAATGTCTACGCAATACCTTGAACCACAGCGCAAAGCATGGAATTGTAAAAAGGACAATGGACATCGGTGGTCACCAACATTTCTCTTGGGAAGCTACCTTCCTCAAGTTCACCTCCAACCATTGCACGTCGGATGTGGTTCGTCAAGGTCTTTCGAAGACGTTGATTATCAACTTGACCAGATTAGGGTTCCGACTACACTTCACAGGAAGGGAACGTCTCCGAGAGGAGGGTTGGTGACCTCGACATACATCGTCTGCAAAGATATAATACTTGCAAGTGAGTCCTTAGTTGGATGCCTTAATGGAATACAGCAGTTCAGCAGTGTGACACAGAGACATGGGATGTGCAGTGGAGAAATACTGGCAGCACAACCAGTCTTCCAGCTCGGCGTTCCTTTCCGGCTCCAGCGAGCGCTCAGCAAACTTCATCATCAAAAGTGCCCTCTTCACATCCAGCCAGTTCAGGAGGCCGTCGTGCCTAGGCTGTTCCGAGCTTCCGGTCCCAATCCCGGACGAGCCCCCGATTCCTGATCGGCTCAGCTGTTGCTGCTCCATGAGCTCCTTCCTAGGGCCCCACAGCAGGCTCTGCAGGCCACGCTTGGCCTCCTGGATGTGAATGCGCTTGATGGGGTCGGGCTGGAGCAGCAGGCGGGCGAGGCGCTGGAGACCGGCCGAGTAGATTGAAACAGCGGGGATGGGTGGAAGGTCCTCTGCCCGGTAGTCCTGCTCACGGAGCGCGGGAGTCACTTCGAATGGGTTTGGCTGGTGGAGCAGCTCGTAGATCAAGATGCCTGTCTGGAACTCGTCAAATTTGCGGTACTGCGCTGCGGAGACTATCTCGGGTGCCAGCCGGGCATGGTCCCGAGGGGCGGAGTCTTCTGCGGCAGTGCCTCCACGCTGTTTGGCTTTGGAGAAGTTGCTGATAAGGAGGCGGGGCAGGCGCTGCTGCTGGGGGTCCGCAGAGGAGGGTGATTCAGAGGCCTGTGGGAGGCGGCGGTGGGGCACCAGCAGGAGGTTCTCCAGGCAGAGGTCCCGATGAGTGACACCGTGGACCTTAAGGTGCTCGAGGCCGTTGCACAGCTGCAGGAGCAGGAAACACACGCGGCGCTCGTAAACCTCAGGCTGCGCCCGGTGGAACGATGCCCATTCTTTAACAAAGTCTGCTGCACTCTGTCGGGGCACCTCCCGGGTGATGACCACCACCCGCTCTTGCTCAGGGGGCCCAGAGTCTTCGCCAGGCAGCATGCTTTGAGGGACGCAGGCTATGAAGTGCCCGCAGTCCTGCTGCAGGTTGAAGTGCGGGGGAATGTTCTGCTGGACCGACAGACCATATAGATGAGCCTGCTTAGCATCGGTGGTCTGGCCTTTACAGATCTACAGAGAGAAAACAGAGGGGGAGAACTGATGATTAGACTGGCAGAACTGACCGGTTTCTCTGCGTTTACTCGGACTTGGGCAGCTGATGGCAAAGCAGCGTGGCCTGGGATTGGAAAACTCGCGCCACAGTGGCAGCACTATATAATGTTCATTCAATGTAGACGTCTAATATCTTAGTCAACATAACGATTTTTGCTTATTTTCAAAAAACAAAAAATCCTAAAAATTATTACCTGGTAAAATTAAAAAGTCAAGGGGACAAGGACCAGAATCTTGCTATGTAAATTATGTAAATTTGCCCCAGAATGCTTTATCGTTTACACTAGGGGTGGCACAATACCAATGTTTTCATGCATGATATCACCAACAGCAATCAGATCCCATCCTTCTCCCTCTCTTAACCCATAGACCCATAGCTAATTCTGCGTGCTTTTTAGCCGTATTACTTTCAAAAGATTCTAGGCTATTTAAATATGTCTGAATTTGAGATGTACATATTTGCAGAATCACTCACTTCACGTCATCCAGTTGGAGCTGTTGCTTGTAAAGACTGTAAAATCATGGCTACTTGTTATAATATGTGTATCTGTCTGTAAGTTACACTGATCCCGAGTTATGAATAGTTATGAATGATTATCCTTTTTCTTTCCCTTCTGAGATTCAATCCAGTGAGTCCAGTGTTTGACTGGCTACTGGCTATCGGAACGGCGCACCCCTCGTTTACACTACTGTTATGAGTTTTATGAGTCCCTAAACAGTCTTCCAGTATGTTCAATTAGTGCCACCAACAACACATGGAAACCTAGGCTTACAACTGTACACACACACACACACACACACACACACACACACACACACACAGGCAGATTTATTGGGAAACACAGACATGTGTATGCACACATCCAGAGAAATAGACACACATGCAAACAGACAGAGAGAGATACCCAGAATAAATAGACTGGTGTGTGTGTGTGTGTGTGTGTGTGTGTGTGTGTTCTGAATTAGGCTCTCGAAGCTCCCATGTGTTTCACTGGATAAACATGAGTGCAGCCAAAAATTCCCTTTAGTACACAGTATAAATAACACACACACACACACACATTGGGGCTGCAATATTTACAGTTTTATGTCTATAATAACAATAAAAATAATAATAATAATAATTAAAAAAATAATAATCCACGTTTTCATTCCGTTATAAGGCCTTAAAATAATAATGTGTACACAGCATTACTGAGGGGATAACATGTACGATGTCGCCCCGGCGCAATTTTAGAAAATGACCAAATACAGTGTTCGGTTTGCTCACAGGGTGACAAAGTGAACACTGTACATTTATAAATCAATCGTTTCATAAATATTAAACCGTCAATCTGACCATTACCAGTGTTAAACTGCTCTGAAGCAGGAGAGAGAAGCTAGTTAGCATTAGCTTAGCTAGTTAGCCCACTTATTCAGCGGGAATGACTCGAGCGACTGGTGACTAACGATTGACCGACTGCTCTTGAAAGGACCGAAAGCTGAGTTTAACGTTTTTCCTCATGGTTTTGGATCTGTAGCCACTCGCTAAGCTAGCCTGTGCTTAGCTAGCTGGGGTACAGTTCCACGGACTATCAGACAGCCCAATGCAGCTGCTGTGTTGACCTTAAAGGTCATGTCTGAGAGAGAGACGCCGAGCGACTGGTGTTGGGAGGAACCGAAAGGAGAAATGAAAGGCCGGTTCTGCCGTGTTTGGACTCGTAGCCGGTTATCTAGGCCTAGATAAGTTAGCTAGCAGGCTAAACACCACAGCACTGACTGCGTTTTAGCTAACTGAAGCCTGTAACTCTCCTGTTTAGAGGATAAAGCCTCATATCGGAGAGCTGAGAGTCGAGTGAATGGTCTTAGGAGTGTTTTCAGGCACATTTAGTAGACATCGTCCTCATTTTGAGATACCGTCAACATTTTAAATACTGTGTTATACGGTATAAGCGTTAGACCACCCAGGCCTTTATCTTGATGTCCAAGTATGTGATGGTTTTGTAACTAGCTGATATGTTGACATTTTTAAAAACAATTATTTTTTACTCAAAATTTGCTACAATAAATGAAAACTAGTGACATCGCCTACCTTTACGCCAAGAAAAAATATAAAACTAAGCGGATTTCAGTTCATTTGCACCATCACCACTAAGCACGATTAATACACGATTAATACACGGCTGCCTCATACTGGCTATATTTTGAACCGCAGTTACAAGCAAAGTATTTGGTGGGTCGGGATACACCATAGACGACTGAAATCTGCAGTTGCTTGCAACAACAATAACATCAAAAAGTTGTCTCCTTACCTTTACAGCATACATGTTGTTAGCGTCCGAGGCGCAGGACGCCGAGTAGTACACGGCGTCCCCCGCCAGGCAGCTGGCCCTGTTGCAGGTCAGTTTAAAGAGCGACCAGTTGCTCTCGTCGAAGCGCAGCGGGTCCCTCTGGCTCCGGGTGAAATGCTCCTCGCACTTCAGCGCCAACCGCCGCAGCGACTCTGCGTACAGGCCGCCCAGCTTGGAGTAGACGCACTCGCGGCTGTCCATGTTGCTCAGCAGGGTGTGGAGCTGCAGGGTGGAGCCCAGCGGGTTCGCGGCCTGGGTGGCACCGTGGGACGGCGGCAGCACACTGAGCTGCGGAGAGGAGCAGGATGTCACGCTTCCCCGGCTGTGGCCCCCTAGCCGCCCGTGGCCCTTGGCGGCCTGGCGGTGGCTGCTATCCAGCAGGTCACTGGAGGACAACACAGGCCGGGGCTCCACGGGACTGGACGGGCCTGGGCTGTCGCTGCAGCTCACGTTGCTCTCCGAGCCGCCGAACGGCAGACGAGGACGGGCGCGGGCCACGGCCCTGACCCCGGGGTCGCCTGGAGCGGAAACGGTACGGTTGACCAGCTTCTTTTCTGGCAGCGGGGGTGGCTGGAGCTGCCGGCCCAGACTGTTGCTAGGAAACGGGTTGGTGCGCGGGGAGCTAGGGGAGGACGCCAAGGGGCTGCTGGGGAACGGAGACGGGCAAGAGCGGAGCACTGAATCCTGGGCACCTGGAAGGGGCAGAGAGAAGAGTGAGACTGTAAGGGATGAAAGGGATACAGGCTATGCGACAACTGACTGGTGTGCTCGCTTAGGTCAAGGTGGCCTCCGCGACGCCCTGGGCAGAGTTCGTTCCAAACCAGGGGTGGTCATGATGTTCTGATGGGACTGTATTTATGAATGTATTTACACTAGCATTAGGTAACCAGCTAATATCTGAGACCTAATTAAATGAACGGAGTGAGAGGCAGACAGAGTGAGAGAGTGAGTCAGAGAAAGTGAGACGGCGCAGGGAAAGCTGAAGAACTTTATTGGATGATACATTATTGGAAAGGTGCCAAAATCAGCACCCAGACAGGCGAGCACAAGCGCTGTTCATTCCGACACGCTGCAGTCATCCCCAAACTAAGCGCACCGCTAAAACGTCAGAGCGCCACAGTCCCGCAAAACACCACCATCTCCGTTACTGCCCCCAAACATAGCGGACTCACCTCCCACCTAATCAATCTCTCTCTCTCTCACTCTCTCTCTACTTTCATTCTATCTACACTCTTTCTCTCCTTCGACTTGCTTGCTTTCCCTCTATTCTCTCTCTCTCTCTCTCTTCTGCCTGCACTCTCTTTCTCTCCTTATCCATCTCTCTCGTTCTTTTTACACTCTTCCTCTATACTCTCTCCTTCCATCTCTTTTGCTTGCTCCCCCTCTACTCTCGCGCCATCTCCTTGCTCTCTTTCTCTCCTGCTTCTTCTCTCTCTCCACTCTCTTTATTCTTTTTACACTCTTCCTCTATACTCTCGCGCCATCTCCCCTCTCTCTCCTTCTCTCCCGCTCCATCTCTCACTCACCGTTTCCTCTACTTCTCTGTACACTCTCCCTCTACGCTCTCCCCCTCTCGCGCTCCCTCCATTCTCTCTCGCTACTCTCTCTTCTCCTTGCTCTCTTTCTCTCCCTCCACTTTCACTCCACAGCCACGCTCTCCAGTCTCTCGCTCCCTTTACACTCTTCCTCTATACTCTCGCGCCATCTCCCCTCTCTCTCTCCTTCTCTCCCGCTCCATCTCTCGCTCACCGTTTCCTCTACTTCTCTGTACACTCTCCCTCTACTCTCTACCCTCTCTCTCTTGCTCCCTTTACACTCTTCCTTCCATCTCTTTTGCTTGCTTCCCCTCTACTCTCGCGCCACCCCTTGCTCTCTTTCTCTCCTGCGTCTTCTTTCTCTCTCTCTTTATTCTTTTTACACTCTTCCTCTATGCTCTCGCGCTCCCTCCATTCTCTCTCTCGCTACTCTCTTTCTTCTCACTCTATACTCTCTCTACCTCATCTCTTTTGCTCGCGCTCTACTCTCGCTCCATCTCCTTGCTCTCTTTCTCTTCCTCCACTTTTACTCCACACTCTCTTGTCTCTCGCTCCCTTTACTCTCTCTAAAAATTTTGGTCTCTCTACTCTCGCGCCATCTCTTTGCACTCTCTCTCTCTACTTCGATTCATCTACTCTCGCGCTGCCTTCCTCTCTTTACACTGTCTCACTATTCTCCCCTCTCTGCACACTCTACCTCTCTTTGCACTCTCACTCCCTTTCTTTACTCTCTTGCTCTCTCTTACTCGGTGTGTGTGTGTGTGTGTGTGTGTGTGAGAACACTGTGTGTATGCAGGACAAACAGATGAACTGATAATGTAGTTTATTGATGCCATAACTCAACACACCTTACATTCCTCACACACACACACACACACACACACACACACACACACACATTGGATAGTCATGTTATTAGTGTTAACAGTGCAGGGGTGTGTGGTGTGTGTTTTAGTGCAAAGGCTGGGGGGGTGGAGACTTGTGTGAGGAGAGACTGACTGCCTGCCTCCTGAGTGAGAGTTACTGTTTAACCGAGAGCGATAGTGTGTGTGTGTGTGTGTGTGTGTGTGTGTGTGTGTGTGTGCAGAGAGCTGCACTTAGTATTAAAGGGGAACTCCACCCACTTTTTTAAATTCTCCGCATTACTCAGTGTTTGAGATGAACACAGTCAGAGTGGGGTTTGCTGGGGAATTGTGCCTCACTGTAGAGAAACTTACTGACTCAGACTTCTTTACAGTGGTGGTAAGTGAAACCCAGCGTTGGTCGCCATGGCTACAACACAAATATAGCCTTTTTATTTACTATCCAAACCCACCAGTTAACCTACTACCACCACCACCACTTTGTCTCCTGAGTTTTATATGGAACGTAGAAGATTGTAAAAAATGTAGCAAATATGTTTTTTTTTTGCCTTTTTCTTAGGGACTACTTTCCGCCGCACAACACCCGGCACGTGCACGTATCCCTCCACTGATTTAACAATACGCAAATTTAAACACACATTTTAGACCCGAAATCTCCTCAGTGTTGTGGTGAAACAGTGTTTCAGGCATCAGCCTGTCTTTTCATGACCAGTTGAGATGTGTGAGAACTGTCTGAGAGGCTTCAGACGTCGGTGTCGCTAGAACTAAGCGTTTTAGCTGTTTTTAGCCGTTTAATTATGCAGGGAAGATAAAAAAAGTTAAAAAGTTCCCCTTTAAACAGCTACACACTCCCATGTTCCCTTTTCCACGGTATAGCAAATACACTCACACTGGGCTTTCAGTGAAACAGAACCCCCGAACTTAAACTTCCTAATAAAACAGAACAGAGAAAATAGCTGAAATCGACAGAAATCCCAACGTTACAATTTCCCAATGTTATATTTAATATTAATGTTCATTAATGCAGGTTATTCCTACTTAAATGCTCTAGGATTGGGGAGCTGCAGTATTTATTTATTAGTTTATTATTTATTTATTTATCATAAAGTTATATTACCATATTGCTAACTGTTATATACATATACACACATATATCTGTGAACGACTGGCAGTGGCGTCACCATGGCAGTATAAGTAATGCATAAATAATGGCATATACATACATATATATATATATATATATAACAGTTAGTAATATGGTAATTTAATTATATATATATAGTTATATTACCATAGTATATATTATTACCATATATAGTTATACTACCATATATTACCATATGACTAACTGTGTAATTTGTGTATATATATATATATATATATATATATATAACATTTATTATAATGTTTATTTATTAAGTTATAAATTATATTACCACTGTTATATATTGTTGTATATGAAATCCAGAGAAAGAGAGACATTGAGAGAGAGACAGGAGAGAGTGTGTTTGAGGAAGAGAGAGAGGCAGTATGCCTTAATTAAGAGGTGGGGACCAAATTAGTGGCTTCACGGGGAATAAGAGCATCGGAATGGCTCCCTGTGATAAACGGCTGGAAAACCCTTATTTCCTCTCATTATCCTTTCTTTATCTGCCTCTCTCCGTCATTATCCCTCCTCTCCTTCTGGGAAAGTGCGTAATGCTGCAGTTACAGGACGCCGGGACCCAACCGCAGTCTTTAAACAGGGCCGAGTTTACCGCTGACCGGCTTGAACTGATCAGGGATTCTGGGGCAGCGTCTGCCATGAAAAAGCGCCGCGTAAACAAACCGGTAGGAACCAGGAGGACCGCCACGACGACGACGACAAGACAAAAATAAAGCTAGCCATTTCATTTACCATCCAAAACCACCAGCGAACCTACACGTGTCTCCTGGGTGTTGGATGTGATGATGTATGATGATGATGATGATGATGGTAAAATAGTGTCAAGTCTGAAGAGAAGGACTTTGTGTGAGGGAGCTTTCAGAGGTGAAGTGTTTTACACCAAACCAAACCCACCCTGAATGACCTGGTTTACATCTAAATTATTAGTATAATGATGCAGTGGATTGTGGGAAATGTTGTTCAGTGCATAGTGAGATATGTAGTCCAGTGGGTTGCAGGAGACGCATTTCAAAGGATCATGGCGGATAAGGTCCAGTGGACTGATGGAGGTGTGGTCCAGTGGACTGTGGGATAGGTGGTCCAGTGGACTGCGGGAGACGCAGTGCAATGGATTGTGGGACATGTGCTGTGAATTGTGGGTTTACTCACCTGTGTCGGAGAGCGCCTGAAGGCTGTCTGTTGAGGCGGTGTTGCTGTGGATTCCTCGTAGGGAGTGCGGCAGAGACTCTACTGACCCCTGCTGGCTGACACGGTCTAGCTCCATACTGCTTGCACTCAGCTTAGCACACACCCTGCAGAAAAGGTAAAGGTGCACGTATTGGTCACTGTACAGTGTGGACTGCACAGCGAAATGTGTCCTCCGCACTTAACCCATCTGTGGTAGTGAACACACACTCACACACTAGTGAACTAGGGGCAGTGAGTACACACACACACACGCCCAGAGCGGTGGGCAGCCAACTCCAGCGCCCGGGGAGCAGAGAGGGTAAAGGGCCTTGCTCAAAGGCCCAACAGTGGCAGCTTGCAAAGCCCGGGTATCGAACCCACAACCCTGTTAATGACATCCCGGCGCTCTAACCGCTGAGCCACCACTGCCCCACAAAACACACACACACACACACACAAGCCAATGATATAACAAATTATACATTTACATAATTATTATTAACATAATTACAATTCAGCACAAAGACATTTATAATGTCTCAACTTTCACACAGAAAACACACACACACACACACACACACACACACACACACACTGTCCCACCTTGTACAACTCACCGCACACCCAGAAGAAAATGCAGGAACAGAACACACACCCCTGCATTAGCTCCGTCTTACTCTTTCTGACCAGACACGCCCAAAAACACACACCCTCCATGCAACAGTTCAATAAACACCTTCACTCTCAGTTTGTCTGTTTGTCTCTTTCTGTACCACACTGTTAGGTTCATTACCCACTCTCCCCGACGCTGCTCAGATGTTGTTCCTACAAGTCTGGGGCGTAACAGTGTAGCTAATTGTGTTAGGAGTCTGGGGTGTAACTGTGTGGCAAATGTGTTACAAGTCTGGGGCATAACAGTGTGGCAAGCATTACGAGTCTGGGGCGTAACAGTGTAGCTAACTGTGTTACAAGTCTGGGGCGTAACAGTGTAGCTAACTGTGTTACGAGTCTGGGGCGCAACAGTGTAGCTAACTGTGTTACGAATCTGGGGCGCAACAGTGTAGCTAACTGTGTTACGAATCTGGGGCGCAACAGTGTGGCAAGCGTTTATGGGTCTGGGGCGTAACAGTGTGGCATGCGTTTACGGGTCTAGGGCGCAACAGTGTGGCAAGCGTTTATGGGTCTGGGGTGTAATAGTGTGGCAAATGTGGTTACGAGTCTGGGGCGTAACAATGTAGCTAACTGTGTTACAAGTCTGGGGCGTAACAGTGTTTTGCGAATTGTGTTACGAGTCTGGGGCGTAACAGTGCGGCCAGCGTTTACGGGTCTGGGGCGTAACAGTGTGGCAAATGTGTTACGAGTCTGGGCTGTAACAGTGTGGCGAGCGTTTACGGGTCTGGGGCGTAACAGTGTGGCGAGCGTTTACGAGTCTGGGCTGTAACAGTGTGGCGAGCGTTTACGAGTCTGGGCTGTAACAGTGTGGCGAGCGTTTACGGGTCTGGGGCGTAACAGTGTGGCGAGCGTTCACGAGTCTAGGGCGTAAC
Source organism: Salminus brasiliensis (assembly GCF_030463535.1). Lineage (NCBI taxonomy): Eukaryota > Metazoa > Chordata > Actinopteri > Characiformes > Bryconidae > Salminus > Salminus brasiliensis. Next base: position 29,297,983 of record NC_132895.1, on the reverse strand, counting down.
AGTTACATGTCAAGGATGTAACTGGATGTCAGGGGTGTAACAGTGTGGAGTGTGTTACCTCAGTGATGTACGATCCCTTTCCATAGCTCTCCCTGTTTACTGCTCTTCTGCTTCTCTCTCTCTATCGCTCTCCTTCACTCTGCATCTTTCTCAAACTCTCGCTTCCACATTCACTCCTAAAAATCGCAGTCCATGGCGACTTATACAAAGGGCTTTAAACATACAGTAGGGTTAAAGACCCGCTCAGCACCGGAAGCTGATCTGCTAATGTGAGGAAGGGTGGAAATCCGCCAGATAAGATTCTTTATGGTCACTAAGCCACTATCTCTAACCAGACCTGTCCTGCTAATTAAAGAGAGGGACACAACAGGATAAGCAAAACGTCAGCGGACGTTGTTTGGGACACAGCTGCATTTACGGCATCTAGAAGCCATAGGATTAGCACTCGCTCGGCTTTCCTACAGGATGCAGCGATTTAGCGACAAACTGTGAGCAACATGGCAAAAAATAACAAAGGGGGGGACAAGCAACAAAATAAATGAGCACAGCCCCCTCCTCCACGGTGACAGGAGTCCCAGACAGCGTAACTGGCCTCGCTCTCTCAGGGTGCATAGAACGTCCCTCCTGTTTGCCTCCATTACACAGCGTGGGTGATGCTAGCTAGCATGGCATCTGTTAGCTAATACAACCGAATTAGCAGTTAGCATTGTCCTCCATGCGCGATGAGCCCCTGGAAGTGTTGTGTTAGCGGCAGTTGGAAAACATGTGGTGAAGCTTCACATGCTAGCCTATATTCTATTAGCGCTGGTAGCATCGTTTGATAGCAGGAGTCCTAGCTAGTCGGGGGGAGCTGGAAATGAGTCCAAAAAAATTTGGTGATAAATTCGTTAGACCAAAGCTAATGTAGCTAAGCTTATACTTTGCTGAGTAGCATGGCGCGAACCTCGAAAGGTGTGAAAACGCTGAAAGGTCAAAGGTCTCCATCCTGCACTCTCTGACCGTTTTGGCCCCATTCCCAATAGTCCTGCACACAAAACAGAAAGGAAAACTACGGACGTCTATCTGAGCCCAGTGCTGTGGACAACACGCCCCCTCGACCCCTCATACTACACCAAAAACAGGCAGTAGAGGGCGCTCTGCAAATCAGCTAGCCAGCTGGAAAAACAGGCATCAGCTTACCTTAAAGTCGGACCAGTCCGAACTTTTCTGGACGGAATCCGAAGCAATGACAAGACTTTGTCCCCCTGACTACGCGTGGAAGTATTACAGCAGTGAAACGCAGCATTTTGAGCGTGACAAAGCTAAAGCTAAAGCTAATTCGGTGCACATCTCCTGGTTTTGGTAGCGTACCGTCCTCCTTTCCGTTTACTCCCATCACGAACGCTCCCAGGAGTGTGGCTTCGGACAGTGGCTGTGGAAAGCTCCCTGGAAAGGCCTTGATCTTGTCATCGAAACACCCGACCGTATGTGTGTGTGTGTGTGTGTGTGTGTGTGTGATTGTGTGGACATGAGCTAACCTGTCTGAACTACAAAAGAGCAGCTCGAGCTGCCTCCTGCATCACTCACACACACACACACACACACACACACACACACACATATGCAGGGGTGCTAGCACACATTTATTAAATTTCTGATTCACCTCAAACAATAAAATCATGTAAAATAAGGGAAGTGTGTGTGTGTGTGTGTGTGTGTGTGTGTGAGAGAGAGAGTGTGTGAGAGTGTGTATTATCTAAAAAAGACCACATGAACCCAGGACCAACAGTAAGCACTTGCTAAGAGAGAGTGTGTGTGTGTGTGTGTTTCGTGTGTGGGCATGCAGGTGCCCCCCGCCCCCCCACCGACGTTTGAACCTAAAAACCTCAAACCCGCAGCACGTCTCTATAAAGCTACCAGCACACAGATGTTAAGAGCGATAGGACGAGGCTAATGTTGCTAACCAGCAATGGAAGCCAGTACGCCACGGATCAGAACGGTGCCATCAGCACACCTAGCACCACAAAGGAAAGGCCATTTCTTGCTGTATAGCGCCCCCTCTCTGACAGAAATCAATCGCCGCTATCGCGCCCTGTGGTAAACACTACTTTACCCCTGTTCCTAAACCCTTTCGCTTAAGTCTTGCGTACATTTCCCCTCAAACATCTCCGGAATGTCTCAATTATGAGCTCATTAAATTAGGAAATTATGGCATCTGTTAGCGAAAATAACAGAATTAGCAGTTAGCATTCTGCTCCAAGCGTGCTGAGCTCCAGTGGTGTTGGTTTATAAAAGATGTGGAGGAGTTTCACGTGTCTCGGAGGAAACGTGCTAGCCTTCATTCGCCCAGTGCTGGTAGCATCGTCCGATAGCAGGACTTCTAGCTAGTTGGGGGGGAAGAACTGAATTCGTCAGACCAAACTGACAAAAACTGTATTATCTTGGCAGCATAGCATCTGTTAGCTAACATGACAGAATTAGCATGCTAGCCTTCATTCGCCCAGTGCTGGTAGCAGTGTTTGATAGTATTTAGTAGATTAGCCTTGTAATTTCAGCGCTAATGGGTTTGATATAAGCTTCCATTACATCTTCATTATTTGTTAGCTACGTTAGCCTTGTAGCTTCAGTGCTAAAAACAAAAGAACCAAACATGCCATGGCTGACGGACTGCATTCGGGTTAAAGGAGGGAGAAAGTGCTGGAATTTTCAACAAACAATCGCTTTAAGATTTCCCTCAGCTCAGTGTGTGTGTGTGTGTGTGTGTGTGTGAAGGAATGAATGGACCCCCCCGTCCGTCCGTCTAATCGCCAAACTCAATTAGGTTGAGTGACAGCTATTCAGACAGCCATTACAGCAGTTAATGACTCAAATGACCATCAGTCTCTTCGTCCCCTTCTTGTCCTCAGTCCAAAGTCCTGTCGCAGCTTATTTCATCTCCCCCACCTCTCTCTCTCTCTCTCCATCTGTCCCCATGTCGTTGTCCATGTCTCTCTCCATCTGTCCCCATGTCCCCGTGTCTGAGACTCTGTCTGACTCTTTTCTCCTTTTTCTCGTCTCTTACTGTGACTGTATTTGCTCTTGGCCATATTATTAGAAACCCAACCTTGTGCTTCCACTCCCTGGCCAGTTTATTGGAAACACCTTTGCAGCTACATACATTTCAGGTCCGTCTGTCTGTCTGTCTGCCGGTCTGTCTCCATCTCCAAGGTCACTCATCCTGGGACACTGGGCGATGACACATTTGTCTTCATTTATCCATGCTATCGCCATGGGAACCATACATCTCCCCCCGATTGGACAAGCCAACAGACCGAAACAGGGTTTACTGGCATTGCTAGGTGTGTGTGTGTGTGTGTGTGTGTGTGTGTTGTACAAACAGGCCGATCACCGTACCAGTGCACATCAGGCTGGACACACAGTGACACTGGGTTTAAATGTGAGAGAGAGAGAGAGAGAGAGAGAGAGAGAGGTGTTCATGGTCTCCAATCATCTCTCGCCCTGCATGACTAAGTCGACCTTGGCAAGCTCTCGGCAAATCAATGTAGCCTTCTCTCTCGCTCCTGCTCTCGCTCGCTCTCCCTCTCTCGCTCTGTGAAAGCAGCCTTGGATTGAGCCATCTTTTGGTGCTCACAAATTTACAGAAAACATGTAAATATACACCCCCAACCCCCCCCGGCCACTTTATCAGAAACCCTTCCAACTAGCTCCACCTTGCTCCACCTTGGTTGTTCGGATTGTAGATCTGCACATCTGTTCTTCAGCAAACATGGCCAGTGAGTGGAAGCACAAGATACACTAAATGGACAAAAGTATTGGGACGCCTGCTCATTCATTGTTTCTTATGAAATCAAGGGAATGGCAAAAGAGGTCTCTACAGTCCAGGGAAAAAGGCTGTCTACTAAATTTTGGTGGAGAATTGCTGTGAGGATTCGATTGCATTCAGCGACAAGAGACTGCCAGTGAGGTCAGGATGTTGCTGGGATGATCGCCACCCCTCCTTATCATCCCAGTTAACATCCCCTCAACTCCCCAACTTATCCAAAAGTGCTGGATGGAGAATCATCCATCATTCCAGAGGACACAGTTCTTCCACTGCTCCACAGCTCGATGCTGGGGGGAGCTTTATACCTCTCAAGCCCACGCCTGCCATTAGGCATGGTGCTCCATCTCCTAATCTATTGGCAATACTTCTCTACAGCGACTAGACAAGCTGTGTGTATGTGTGCGTGCACATTTGCACATCCAGCAATAGGTGCGACTTAAGGTGGCTGAGTGCACTCATTAGACGGGGTGTCCATAAATATTTGGACAAACAGCGTAAGAGGTGCACAAAAGTTCAGAGGTTTCCGATAAAGTGGACACCAAAAAACAGCAGCACAATGAGCGTATAGTACATAAGGTCGTAATGGCAGGATGCTTCGGAGTGCGTCAGCAGGCGAAAATACTAACGGACGCTTTTCTAAATTAAGAAGTGCTGTGGTCGGTTCCGCTCGACATTGGCGCGTCTCTCTGAAACCTGGTAAATATGAAGCAAAGCCACAGTGACACACTTTATGCACAGCTATAGACATGGTTTCCTATGAGTCACACACACACACACACACACACACACACACACACTCCGTGTGTATTTAGAAACATTCTCAGACCTTCTGTCTACCTCAGTTTCGCAGGGTGTGAGGAGTATCCGAGTGGCAGTAACAGACTCTAAGGCACTGCTTAAGTGAATAAACTAAGTCAGGCTGATTATTAAAGGGCAAGTCCACTCATTTTTCAAAGTTCTCTGCATTAAACAGTGTTTGAGCGCAACACATTCAAAGTGAGTTTGGTCCGAAATGATTTACTACTTTAGTACTTACTCTTACCGGCTCATTTCTTTACAGTGGTGGTGAATGGAACCGGACGTCGCCGCGACAACAGCGTAAATATAGACATTTCGTTAGCTATCCAAACCGTCCAGCGCACCTACACACCTCTTCTGAGTTTTGTTTGTAACGTTGAACAACAAATCAGACGAAAGCAAGTTTTCACAGAGGACTACTTTTTGCCACACAACCCCCCACCCCTGCCCCCCCACCCCTGTATCCCTCCACCAAGAATGGATTTTAGGGTCAAAATCTTAACATCTTAAAACTATGGCAAATCAGTGACTCAGACACCAGGAAGTGTATTCATAACCACTTGGCGTAAGAATATTCGGTGAGGGAACTTCTAGAGGCTCAGACGTCTGCTTCCATTCACCACCCTGTAAACAATTCTCTCTCCAAGTTTATCTAAAAAGGAGCCGGCCCTTATTAAAATGCCCCAGAGGGGAAACCTGATCCTGGGTCAGCTGCTGGCGACGGACAGCATACTGTGAGAATACAAGCGAACTTTTTCAAACTGGGCCGCAAAGCGCGGAGTGATACCACACACACACAAACTGTGCTGAGGTGAAAGTAGTTCCGGTTAGTTCACCATTCAGCTTTCAGACATTTCTCTGAAATGGTGACAGTCTAAGCCCAGTGTTTGTTAGCGACGTTAGCCTAGCATCTCCCATTGTGAACTACAGAAGCACACGTCTTGGCTGATGGGCCACGTCTGGGGCCGGTGATCAATCATGTGCATTTGAATTTTCGCCAAACTGTTCCTTTAGTGTAGAAGAAGAATGGAGCTCATTGTGTGGGGATGGGTCATGGGAGCGCACACACACACACACACACACACACACACACACAGACACAGACACTGAGCAAGTAATAAAGCTTCTCCTTCATAATAATCACCCGCTAGCTCAACTGGGGCAATTACATCCTCTGTTGCTCTCTCTCTCTCTCTTCCCCTGTTCTTCTCTAGCTCTCTCTCTCATTCTCCTTTTAGACCTTCCCCCACTTCTCTTCCTGTCCACCGATATTCCTCTCGATATTTCCCCACCTCTATGAGTCTCCATCGCAGTCGCAAGACATGCCCGAAACATGTTCAAGTCAAGCATGGATCACGGCTCTTCCCCCAGCCTGCCGGATTAGACCGGTTCCAACTTCCCGGTATCGCGGCTTGCAGGGGAGACCTGTTCCCGCATCAGCGAGTCTCCATCGATCCCTCCAGCCGCTCTCCGGTACCCCAGGGAAAGGCCAGAGACGCCGCAGGAACTTTATGTAATCAGAAACCTGTGAAGAGGAACCGTTTCGCTCTTCCCTCTTTCCTTTCTCAGGCCTTCAGTCGCCTCTGGGCCGCCAGCCATGCGCCCGCTGCCAGGACGAGCCCGCCAGGCCAAGCTGGCACAGGTCGGCAGGCAGGCAGGGAGGGAGGGAGTATTAGGGGGAAATACCTTCGGTGTGCTTTCAGCCAACCGAACAGTCAGGAAAATCCCAGACAGGAATCTCACTTTGAAGGTCATAGCGAGGTCATAAAGGCATAATAGGGTAGCCAGAATTAGCATACATTAGCATGGGAAGAGGGCCGGCTTGTGCATTCATCAGCCCGAGTCAATTGTGCTCAGGTTCTAGAAGCGTCACTCACTACCCGGACGGTCTGGAGAAACCCAGGGAATGAATCTCACCTTTGTAAATTCAAAGCGTCAATCAAGTGCCATAAAGTGGAACAGGGTCGCTACGATTGATAGACATTAGCGTACAAAGCCCAAAGCCTTGTGCAGAGCTTGTAGAACCAGCATGCCAGTCAGACAGTTAGGAGAATCCCAGGTAAGGAATCTTACCTTCCTTGGGGTCAATAGAAATCATCAATTAGGGGTTATAAGGAGTCATAAGGTGGGCATAATTAGCATACCAATAACACTTGAGCTCATGCACTTCAGAAAACAAGTGGATTTCGCTCAGGATCTAGACACGGCTAACTGGACAGTTCGCCCAGGTACGCCCTGGAACGCCAGAGTTGCCCCATGGAGGGGGTGATGGATTAGCTCACCGCAGAGGAAGGAAGTGCAAATCTTAGGAAAGGTCAGAGAACACATGGACGGCTGAGAACACATTGATGACGATGAAGACAAAACAAGAACAGAGGCCCAAAAAAGCTCAACCACAATCAGAGACGCTGCACCTACCTGTGTAGGAGATAGCAAAGGTGTCTGAGGCCAACGGTGGAGACATCATGCTTTTAGACGCCTCAGGCTCACACGCAACACTGCCTCGACAAGCTGTGCGGGTGAGTATTTTAAGTGTCTCACCCACAAATAAGCAATGGCGACGTTTACAGCCACGTATTAAAATACCCACGTCTTGTAGCGCGCTAGCTCGGCTGTGAACGAGATGTTCATACCTAGCAACTGCGTGCTATCTTTTCTCTGTTGTCCGTGAACGAAGGGGAGGGGAGATTAGGGGGGGTTGGAGGCAGAGCAGGTCCTAGGGCATGGAGGGTCTTGGATGGGAAACAATCGCCAGGGGCGAAAATCTGCCTTCCCGTTACATTTCTCTAGAACTTTCAAGCTTCAACCTGGCTAGTTCTGGTGGAACAAGGTGGTCCGAGAGGCCTGACACACCCCCACAACCCAGCAAGCCAAGCTTCTCACCGACCTCAAAGCATTACGGCATCTGCCACAGCTGCAGCAATGGCCCATGTGACGGAAGGATCTCGCCGAACAGGGAAAACAGATTTGGTCCACCATCTGCTCCTTCAATGATTCATCAGGCCGAAAAGTGCTTGCTCATAACTCGGCCTGCGCCGCTTTGCTCGCGACTCCGGGCTAAAGTCGGAGATGCAGCGAATGAAGTGAAAACTGGGTGAGGAAAGGGAACAGACGTCCTTGGCTGTTCGGAAGCGGCCGTCCGAGCGCAATGCCTCAACACGACCCTTTGGTAAAGTTGACCTCTTGCAGGAGCCGGCGTCTGCGGTTTGTTGTCAAAACACAAGGAGCTTTGGCTTTTTTAACGTCCAGCGACAAGCGAGAAACATCCGAAAGCAGATTCAGTCCAGTCGCCTGGAAAGACGAGTCCCTGCATGTGCAGGCGCAATGGTATTTTTATCTGCAGCATGCTTGCCTGGTAATAATAGGGGGCAGATGTATCACCATGCTAGTATTACAACGAAAATAAGGGTCTCCATGAAACCGAATCTGCAAATGTTACTGGGCGACCGCTTCGTCCTTAAAAGCGTCGAGGGTTTTTTGATGGATGGGTTTCTTTCAGGGGTGAGCAAGCTAGCTCGAAGGGAACAGGTCGAGGAGCGCCGGGTGTAATCTCGCTACATGTTAGTGAGGCGTACAAAAACACAGGCCCAGGCGGTGGACGCCCTGAACGGCCTCTGGCTCCCGGAACGTTACGCCTCATCAATCCCAGAGAACGGAGGAATGATGATCATGATGCCTTGAACTGCCAACTCCCGCCATAGTCCGGGAGACAGATTTCGAGGCGTCTGTTTGGGAGACCTGGATATCTTCTCCAAGGGGGAGCGGGTCTTGGCCCGCCTTCCAGCTAGGCAACAGCCGAGAGAGGAATTCACAGTTGTATTTTGAATGTAAACATGCCCACTTAAGCGGGGCTTTATTTTGATGGGGGTCACTTGACTACTTGACTTGAGCCCTTTTCTGTTTTGGGCTGCTTGAGACACCTGAAAATAAAACCTGTCTCCACGTCAAAAGGGCTCAGCGGGACCAAGAGCCGGCTTCGTCACCCCTTAACGGATTAGCAGAGGCGTGCCTGAACCTTCAAAAATCGTTCAGATGGGTACCTAATGGGAAGTCAGACAGAAAGTGCGTACTACCTTTTTTTTTTTTAAAGGCAATACAATACAGAGAAGGGCTTTGCTGGACACAAAGTCCAGCTCAAATCAGAAACAGGCCAATGTACTCCAAATCCAAAACGAACGGGACAAACAAACGGGACTTTTATTGGCTAAGTCGTTGTTAAGACAACGAAAATGGGCGAAACAGGGCGACCAATACGACTTGCTAAAGGAACAAGGAATTCATTCAGCATTTGAGGCCCTGGAGTGGAGGCCAACACAGGCTGAAATCAGCAAAGAGAGAAAGAGATATAGAGAAAGAGAGGCTAGGACAAGGGTGAAATAATGGACAGGCCCCGCTGGAAAGAAACAAGAGGGGCATGGTGTGTATCTCTGGGTGTATCGGCCCAAAAGTAGCACGGGGCCTGCACACTGGCCAGGGTCAGCTGATCAGCTTTTAAACAGAGAGAAAGAGAATGCTAAAGTGGGAGGATGGACGGGAGGGGAGGGGGGGTGCTTTTTGAATGCTAAACCATCTGATTTAGGACCAGGCAGTGGAGGCAGATGCTAGTGCTGAATCGCTGAGCATTGAAACGTTTCCGTGTAAACTGATACCTAGTGTTAAAGGGATAAGGGTAAACAGTAGATTCCCATTAGATGGGAGCCTGCGGGAGGGTTTATCGAATGGCTTATCCTCAAGTATCCCTGGCATGGTGCAAATCTTCACAATCTTTAGCCACTTCCACTTAGGCAGGTACCTGAGCCAGTCCTAGAATCACCAATAAGAGACACGTACCCGTGTTCAAGAAGAACCCCTGGACTAGAACCACAAGCTTTGTACGAACACCTACAGCAAGCCCCACATACGCCAGATTCATGGCATCACAGCCACCACCCAAACATCAGCTTTTGACTTATGAAAGTACACGAAGTTGGCTCTTACCTGTGGTGTTTTTTGGGAGGCGGTGGAGGAGGTTTGGGGTCGGTGCTGGCCCCAGATGAAGAGACCTCCGCAGAGGTGTTGAGCGGCGCTGGGTTGGAGTTGGCTCTGGCCAGCATGCTGCCGCTGTGTGTGCCCTCTTGGGCTCGGACGCCTGCCTGCTTCTGACTGGTGCTATTGTTGCTGTCGGTGCCTGGCATAGCGTTGCCCTCGCTCTTCCCTGCAAGGTTCCATTCTCTGGCCTCCGACCCCCAGACAGCGGGGCCATTGACGGAGCTGCTGGATCCGCCACGAGGACCTCCCTCCTGGGCAGCCCCCTGCTTGGCCTCCCACTCCTCCTCCTCCTCCTCCTCTTCGATACGGCCCTCTAGGCTCCTGGTGGCGCTATGGAGCTTCTGCCGCCGGTCCAGGTGAGAACCGGCAGGTGCGTCCACCTGAGGCGACTTGGAGGTTACCTCCTTGGAAACCAGAGTCAGGTGGAAACTGAGCTCAGGGAGAGGAACCGGGGACAGGCTGGAGGTGCCCAGCTTTGGAGATCGGGAATTCCTTTTGGGGGGAATGGGCGGGCTGGACTGAGGTTTGGTCTGGAGGGAAGGCGCGGTGGTCACAGGGGTTATTTCTGCAGTAGCCGGCGAGGACGGCCAACTGAAGGCCGGGCTGGAGGGGTCGTCCGGCGTCGTGGGACTGAAGTGAAGCCACTGGGTGCTCACTGCAGAATCGGGGCTGCTTAGGTAGAACGTCCGGTTGTTCTCCTCCGTGTGAGCCGCCATGACCGTTATAGTTGCTCGCTGACTTTCGATGTTGTTAGTGACCTCCGCGTCCACTTGCTGAGGTTTCCCACAGGCTTGTGGGCGCCGCTTACGCTTGGTGCTCTCAGCGTAGATTGGCTCTCCATCCCCTTGCCCATGCGCACGCCCCGATGAAGAGGGGCTCTCAGATCCACATGGGTGGAAAACATCCGTTCCGTTCAGCGAGTCCGTGCTGCTGCGGCATGAACACGAGTCCGACAAGCTGACGTTCCGGGAATCCGGAGTTGCTGCAGGGGACGATGAAGTGCTCGAAACGTCTTTGCTCACGCCGTTTCCCGGCATGCTCGTTATGGCCGCAATACCGAGAGGTGCCTGTGCGTCCTGGATGGGAGAACCCAGCGGTGCAAGTGTGTCGCCGGTTCCCGAAAGTTTCCTCTGTGCATTATTGTGAAGGATGAAATCCCGGGTACCCATGTAAGTGCTCTTGGACATTTTGGCCACCTGTGGCCTATAGGAGTCACTGTTCCCATTCTCCTTTAGACTGTGAGGGCTGCAGCCATCCTCCTGCGTCACGAAGACGCTGCTGCTGCTGGTTATCAGAGAGTCTTTGGGAAAGCCGGTGGGAGAGAGCACGGTCGGGGAAAACCTGCTAGGATAATCCAGCTTTCCAGAGATTCCATTCTGCAGCACCGCCTCCCTCAGTGCCTTGCTGCAGCCATTACTGTCGATGTACAAAGGAGCCAGGTCCAGGATCTTCTTCAGCCCGACAGGGCTCTTCTGGGTCTCCTGCATGACAAGAAGCAGGCATATGAACACCTTAATCAGCAAGTGAGCCTCAGGGACATCTAAACAAAAAGGGTCCTTTGAGTTGTAATGATAGAAAAACACCCTTTGACCGGGCAATTGCGAACCCCCCACTACTACCGTGACCCTGAAACAGAAGTCCAGCTGTTGACGATTAAGACAGGGGACAGGACCTCCAGTCCTGGAGGGCTGGATTCCTACACAGTTTAATGGTTTCCTTGCCTAAACACACCTGATTCAACTCAGCAGTAAACGACCAGGTTTAGGTGTTCGGTCAGAGCAGAGAATTCAGCTGACTGTGCTGGAGCTCTCTGGCCCTCGGTTCCCCACCCTTGTTTTAAGAAAACGCAAAGGTTGTCTGAATATTTGAGATCAGTTTAAGCAGCACATCTTTGGAACCCACTTCAGTTACTTCCCTTAAGATCAACAGATGTCCCTGTGCTAAGGTTAACACCGCCCACATGGGTTCAGTTCGGAATGAGTAACAGTGCAATGTTACTCTTGCTCATTAAAGCATTCCTGGTGTTGCTGCAGGACACTCCGCTGAATCCCTCAAATGCTGCAGTGTATTTAGGTACTCAAACCAACCATGAAGTGGAATCCCTTTGCCGAGGGGGTTAGCTCGTCAGCGATCGCAGGTAGCAGGGTGCAGGATTAAAAAAACAGTAACGTTCATGTCTTGAAGAAAGTGTGGAGTGATTCTGCAGCTTTAGCAGCTCCCAAAAATGTTGCTATACTATTCTAAGGACCTGCTATGCTTTGCTATGGTCTCCCAGATGGTTGCCATGAGGTTGCTAGGCGGTTGCTATGGTGTCCCAAGTGCTACTTGCTATGACTCATCTGATGGTTGCTAGGAAGTTGCTAGTTTGTTTCTAGGCTATTCCAGATGGTTGCTATGTGGTTGCTATAGTATCCCATGCTTTGGTATCCCCCATGGTTTCAAAAGGAGTTGTTGGTGAACTTGCAACATGAAAACAAAAGGGGGCGCACAACCGTACAACGTAGTTTACAACGTAGTTGCAAAAAGTTGTTTGACATTTGCGTAATTTACGGCATAGTAACAGCGTGTTTCAATATATCGACGTTGTTGCATAGTTTACTGCATAGTTACAAAATATTTTACAAGTTACAGTCTACAGCGTAGTTACAGTGAGCTTCGGTTTTATGACGGTTACGTAGTTTACTGCGTAGTTACAGAGAATGTTATAGCAAAACTACATAGTTTAAAGCATAGTTACTTTTATGATGTAGTTACAAAGTTTTAGTTTTATGATGTGGCTACATAGTACAGCACAGTACCACAGTTTTATGATGTACTTTTATAGTTTAAAGCATCGTTACAGGAGGTTTTTATGACATCATAATAGTTTACAGTATAGTTCCATCGAGTTACATAGTTTACAGTATAGGTAGAGTGTCTTGGCATGCTTAAAGATGTTTACAGCGAGTTACACACAAGTTTACAAAGTTTACAGAGGTTTATGGTGTACAAATAAAATGACTGCAATGTGAACTCATTTAAATATTCCTATACTTATTATAGTTACCTGCTCGGAGTTCATGTTGATATCTGTGGGGTTCTCGATCACTTCCGTGTTCATCATGGTTGGCCGGACGGCAATGGTGGGCTTGCTGTAGGGGGAGGGCGAAGCACCCCCATCCTCGTCGTCCCCGCCCACGCTGGTCCTGGCGCAGACACTACGGCAGGCCGTCTCAGTCTGCGCGTGGGCGCTGCGCGGGTGGAAGCAGTTCTTACATGAGCCGGGTTTCCACACGTGCTCTGCAAACTCGCTGCACGCAGACATTTTCACGAGAACCAGGACAACCCCCCCCCCCAGGCCAGGGGTCTACCTGCAGGTCACTGCCAGGCAGCGCCAGTGGTGGACAGTGCAGGGCATTTGGACAGCATACACAAGAGGGTGGTCAGGAAGCCTTAGAGGAGATAAGAGAGAGAGAATTAGTGCCTAATATTCCTAATTATTCGTAGGCAGCTGCTTAGAGGACCCCTGGCTAGGTCTGTAATGATAACCATAGTCATCACCACAGTCATTCTTTCTGTTCCGTGTCCATCTCTAGTACACAGTCGAACTAGCTAATTTATTCACGTGCATTTACGATGACCACAGGGTGTGGGCACTGTGGGAGCCCAGTGTAGTTGCGAGTTTAGCAACGTCGAGCAAGCAAACCTGGATGAGCCAGTCTACTAAAATCCATTTCCTCGACCTCAACTTCTCCTTAGTCTTCTCACAGTCTGAGCAAAGCATCCTTGAGCTAGCCCCCTTCTAAACCTTCCTCCTACATCTTATAGGGTCAGCCCCACCCCTGCATCACCTGAGCTGAACCATTTCACTCTGTAGGGGTGTTGCGATCCTATAAGAGTGGATTAAAAACAAGGGTAAATAAAATCATAAGTCACAAGGCCTTAATGTGTGATATTACTAGTACAATGTTTTCTACAGTGCGCAGAGCTCCGGCTGCTCTGCCTCCCATTTGCTAATTTCTACTAGGAAACAGACAGCAGGTGAGTATTACAGGCATGGGTTCAGGTATGTATTACAAACACACACACATACATGTCTCAATTTAGAAAAAATCAGTGTCCGTCATTACAGAACTGTTGGTTCTCAACTGCACAAACCCACATTGAGATATTATGGGTTATGTAAGCGACTTAAGGCTTAACCGATCCCCTTAAGTACCTCACGCCCATCGGGGGAGGCCACCAGCTCCCCTAAACTCACGCTTTACACAAAACTCATTCATTAAAACTCGTGTAACATCTACATCACAACTCACGTAACATCTTATATAACATTGTATAGATCTTGCGATTACGGACATAAGCAGTTTCTAAAGGCTTAGGCAGGTGTTTCGCCATCCCTATGTAGGTAGGCTTCCAACAAAGGGTGACCAAAGCTTGATGGTACCCATAATATCCTCATATACTGGAGAGACTCCACAAAAACTCTCTTCGGAACAAATGCTACGCCCCAAACACATCGGAAAGCGAGCGGAGCTCAGCAGCTGTTCATTAGCCTGTGGCAGTGAGTCTTTCTGCCTGATTTCCCCTGGCCTGTTAAAGTTTCACCCCGCTTATGAAAGATAATCTGCGCGCTACGGCCGAAAAACAACCAAATGGAGCTTTAAAAAAGTGACCTATTAATGGGTTCAGTGCTGCCCGAGGCTGACCTGCCAGCCACCGGATGAATGGCCTTCCCAGTGCCAGTAAACCATTAACCCTGACGCTGCCGACGCGCCTGTTGTCAACGCATAATCTGAACAGGGCGGTTCACCGATCAGTACAGCCGATCTGTCAGAGACCAGGGTGCATTTATTTAGCTGTACCACCAAAACAGCTCTTAGCCATTAAGACGCTAGCAGGAGATCCCTTCAAGTCCTGCAAGTTGTGAGATGAGGCCTCCATGGATCGCATCAATGAGCCTTTGGCACCCATGACCTGGTCGCTGGTTCACCAGGTGCCCTTCCTTGGAGCACTTTTGGTAGGTACTGACCACTGCAGGTGGAACACAACCCACAAGACCTGTTCTGACCCTCCAGTCGTCTAGCCATCACAGTCTGGTTCTTCTCAAAGCGGCTCCGAATCTTATGCTCAACTTCAAGACCTGACTGTTCACCTGCTGCCTAATATGTAGATCCCACCCACTGCCAAGAGCCACTGGAGCCACTGGAGCCACCCCCCCCCCCAGCACTGTACATTGGTGGCTGCCCAGGCACATTCTGCCCCACTCTGCCCATGTTTTTAAAAAAATTCCAGCTTGAAAATGTTTAGATAGACGGGCACACAGACAGGTTGGCAAATACAGACAGACAGTTACACATAGATAAATACACAGAAAGACAGACAAACACAAAGATAGAAATCGGGACAGGTAGACAGACAGACAGATAAATAGACAGGTACATGCTGGGCAGACAGACAGACATACATGGTTTAGAGACAGAAAGATGGAAGCAGGCAAACAGACAGATAAACAGACAGATAACTAGATAGACAGACAGATAGAGGTGGATAAGCAGACAGACAGACCGCCAGACAGACCGCTAGAGAGCAAGACAGACAGACAAATAGACAACTAGATAGATTAACAAAGATAGACATACAGATAGACGGACAGACAGAGGTAGAAACGGGCAGGCAGACAGACAGACAGACGGACAAATAGATAGACATTCAGATAGACCGCTAGAGAGCAAGACAGCCAGACAAATAGACAGATGGATAGACAACTAGATAGATTAACATAGATAGACATACAGATAGACGGACAGACAGAGGTAGAAACAGGCAGGCAGACAGACAGACAGACAGCCAGCCAGACTAACAGATAGATAGACATTCAGATACAGATAGGCATAAATAGGTAGATATCTACAGTCACAGCTCTCTGCAAAATCTATATTTTATATATATATATATAAAAAGAGCAGTATGTGTGTGTGTGTGTATATATATATATACACACACACACACACACACACACACATATATATATATATATATAAATATATATGTATATATACACACACACCTGCTCCTTCATCAGGAGCTCCTTATCAGACACAGTCCTTTTCACCCAATAGCAAAGCTCGACATCCCAACCTGTCTCGCCCCAGCGCCGCCATTTTTCCCAGGGTTCCCAAATTAGAGGTCCTCAGGTCTGACCCCTCAGACCATCAGGGGTCCGTGGCGTGGAATTCAGAACACTTTCTCACGTCCCAGCAGAGAGGCAGAGGAACCTCTCTGGAATGACTGGTATGCAGCGGGAGGTGGGAGGGGGGCGTGCGCTTTCACATCGCAACAGTGTCCAACCGTGCCATCTCACACACCATACACACACACCCCGCAGCGAGAAAACTCACACTCCGCAGCCTCTGTTCCTGCTGGGGGTCCGCTGCCCTCTCCTCCAAGGGGCCAGTGTCATGGTCGGTAGTACACGTGACATTTCTAATGTACCTGTGAACATCACTCACTGTACAGGGGTCCAGACAAGCTCTGCAGCTCCTCCTCTAATCAACTCTACAGCCGCCCGACTGAAGCGAGAACACTATGCAGAGCAAAGACGTCTAGAAGGACCGAACATGAGCATTAGAACCATAAACTACTAAGGTTCCTAAAGGTTCCTGAAGCTTTCTGCTTCTACAGTATGTTCTTGAAGAAGCAAGGTTCCTAAATGGTTCTTTGCTTGGACATATGAATCTTCACCATTTCTGTAGCAGTAACTAGTTAAACGGTTCTAGACTGCAGAACATAAGTGTCTGAACCATAAACGCCTCAGTAAAAAGGTTCCTAAAGGGTTCTTCTCTTTAATGAACTGTTCTCTAATTTTTATAGGTTTCAAGTAGTCCTAGGCTTGGATGTCTGGTCTGATACTCTCAAAAAAAAATTAAT
The DNA here is from genome assembly GCF_030463535.1 of Salminus brasiliensis. Lineage (NCBI taxonomy): Eukaryota > Metazoa > Chordata > Actinopteri > Characiformes > Bryconidae > Salminus > Salminus brasiliensis. The sequence goes on along the minus strand of NC_132895.1, from coordinate 29,281,446 downwards.
GGCTCTTGGCTTGGGCACTAGTTCAACGGTTCTAGACTGCAAGTTCTATAGTTTTAAAAACAAAGGTTTCTAAATGTACGGCTTGAAAATACAGGTTCCTAACCGGTTCCTGGCTTGACTGTACAGGTCTACACTCTTAAAAAATGAAGGCTCCCCAAAAGGTTCTTGTCTTGATCACAAAGGTTCCTAAAACGGTTCTTGGTCTGACCATACAGTTCTACGGTTCATCATGTATGTACGGTTCCATGGTTCCACGGTTCTTAGCTTGGGTGTACAGTTCCACAGTTTTTTAAAAACAAAGATTGCTAAATGGTTCTTGGTTCGGGTGCGCAATTCTACAAGTTCTTTAAATTAAGGTTCCTATAGGTTCTTGGCTTGGGTGTACAGTTCCACACTTTTACAGACTAAGGTTCCTAAATGGTTCTTGGCTTGGACATACAGCTCTGCACTCTCAAAAATAAAGATTCCCATGGGGGACTTAGCTTGGATGTACTGAATTACACTAGTTTTAAAAAAAACAGATTACTAAACATTTTATTCTCTTACAGTTGAAGGTTCCTAACTGGTTCTCCACATGGGTGTCCAGTTACACACTTTTTTTTAAAGCAAGGTTCCTTAAGGGTTCTTAGGCATTGGGTGTACAGTTCCACAGTCCCAAAAACAAAGATTGCTAAATGGTTCTTGGTTCGGGTGCGCAATTCTACAAGTTCTTTAAATGAAGGTTCCTATAGGTTCTTTGCTTGGGTTTACAGTTCCACACCTTCACAAACTAAGGTTCCTAAATGGTTCTTGGCTTGGGTATACGGTTCTACATATGTTTCGGTTCCTTCATTATTCACTGCATGCGTGTTCTGGACCGCGGTACTGCGTGTTTGGCATGTGCTGCCCTGTATCCGGAACCAGGGTTCCTGTGTCTACTGTAGGGTGTATTTTACGGCTGCAGATCACTCCACGCTGCCCATGTTGGGTATCTGTCTAAAAGGAACAGTAGGAGGAACTGTAACAGCACATTACCTTTGCCCCCAGGCCAGTGTTTTCAGTCCTGTCACAGGAACCTGATTCAGGCTCTGAGGCAACGCCGCCCCACCCTTTACACACAGCCCACGAGCAGATCCAATAAATCACTGGCGATCCTGACACGACCTGGCCTACAACAAACATGGGCTCTGCCGCATTCTTCACGTTCCCTCACCGGGTTCCTCTCCACAGCTTCCCGGCTGCTTCTGGAAGCTGGAAAAACAGGGAAACGCTTAAACCTCTTCCATCCTGTAGCGGGATCACTCCACGCCATTCCAGCCCCAAATATAGCAACCCTGAAAGCTTGGGGGGGGTGGGGGGGTGTGCTAGCATGGAACCCTGGACGAACCCGTCTACTAAAGGGGCCTGAAAACAGTGGAAAACACTCCTGTGCTCTCAGATATGAGGCTTGATCCTCTAAACAGGTGTGATTTGAGCCTCCATTAGCCGAAATGCGGCCTGTGCTGGCGTGATTAGCCTGCTAGCTAACTTATCTAAGCCTAGATAGCCGGCTACGAGTCGACTTGGCTCGCTCAGACACGGGTTTTCAGGGCAACACTTGCGTCTCTTAGCTAGTCAACAGCAGCCGCAACGAGCCGCCCGATACTCGGTGGAGCTGTAGCCGAGCTAGCTTAGCTTAGCTTACCACTGAGAAAAACCTTCAAATTTAACGTCCTGTCCTTTCAACAGCCGCCGTTCGGTCAGACACACTTTTCGGTCAGACAGACTTGAAGGAGTTCTGTGGTGAGAAGACTACTAGCTAAGCTAAATGCTAACCGGCTGCTCCGCTCTCCTGATTTAGAGCAGTTTAGGGTTTGCAATTTTAAGATTTAACGTTTTTTTTGGAATTACAGACAGTATGACTTTCTTACAGACCGTGGATACTGCCCAACCCTAAGCCACAGGACTACCGGTCAGGTAAAAACAAGGACAGCAAAGACAGTTTCAGTCAACTATTGAAATGCGGCCTTTGGGTTTGGGTTTGGGCTTGGGCTTGAGCTTATGGTTCCAAATCCTAAATAGAAAAGTTCCCCATGGGTTCCAGACTTGGATATATGCTTCTCCACTTTTAAAAATATGGTGTTTTTCAAAATATGGTGCTTTATATGTTCCAGCCTTCTGGTTCTGGGTTGGACATGTGGTTGCACACTCTTGAAAGTCAACGTTCCTCATTGGTTCTTGGTTTGGACCCTGTTGTCCAAGCAATTGTTGGCAAGATATGGGGTCCCTCACTTTGTATGAGCGTTCCCACTATCCACGCATCTTCTCATCCTGGTCAGGGTCGCGGTGGGTCCGGAGCCTACCCGGAATCATTGGGCGCAAGGTTGGAATACCCACCTGTACCAAACACAGCCATCCACTCACAACTAGGGGGCAACCTAGCATGGTCAGTCCACCTACCGTGTGGTTCTGGGAGGTGGGAGGGAACCCTAACACCCAGAGGAAACTCGCAAGGGCACCTGGAGAACAACACGTCCGGAGCAAGGATTGAACCCATCGACCCCGGGCTGCTAGAGCTGTGCGGTATGTTATCGTATTAACAAAAGAATCAGCTATTGAAAGGTTCCTTAGGGAACCAAAAGCGGTTCTTCAACAGCATCGCTTTCTGGCAGTGTCTGTGGGAGGTGTGCCGCAGAAAACAAGCACCGGAACAAATTCCGGACGGTCAGGAATTTGGTGCCTGCAGCCAAATCTGCGTCTGACGCACCGTGTTGTAATTTTAAGCCCCTCGGTTCAAGTGTGCAGCAATTTTTGCGTTAATGAAGAGTGAAAACTTCATCACTTTACAGCTGTCAAACACTGTTTATCGCTGCTGTACGTTTTTACTTGGCGTTTGAACAAACCCAAATAAACGAAGCCAGGAGTTGTTTACAGTGGTAATGAATGGAGCCAGACATCTGACGAGTTTAATGCCTCGGAAAGCTCCCCAACAGAAACCGATATTCCACCAAATGCTGACGAACTCACCGGAGTTTCACCAGAGTTCTGAGAGGATTTAGGGTCTAAAATATGCTTTGAAAAGCGTGTTTCATTTAAATGGTGGAGGGATACCTTCGGGTGTTGTGCGACAAAAAAATAGTCCCAAGACAAATACTAAAAGTCCTGTTCTTAGATTTTCCACCAATTTACCATCATTAACATTACATATTACATACAAAGCGTGCGTGTAGGTTCACCGCTGGGTTTGGATTGTTAATAAAATAAATACATTTGTGTTACATTGTTGTAGTCATGGCAACACCCGCTTTTACTCATCACCACCGCTGCGAAGAAATCTTCGGACCTTCTGAGTCGGTAAGTTTCTCTACAGTGAACCACAATTTCACAACAAATCCACGCCGAACGCGGGTCTCTGAATCTTAAGAGTTGCCAATTTGGAGCATTTCTATTGGTCGATTCGTCACGAAACATTCACACAACAAAAAAGGGCAGCTGGTGTTTTGAAATGAGGTACAAATTAGACCTAAAAGTTGCGTTATAGTTAGTATAGGCTTGCAGGCGTGCACCCACGTGACCCGAGCTGTCCACATGAAAACAAACAAACAAACAAACAAACAAAAACAAAAACGGGCCATTAAGGGTTAACTGTCCGAAACAGGCCGCTGTATTTGCTCAGGGCCAGTTCTCTCCTGCTGTTAGACTCTCTGGCTGCGGGTTTGACAAGTCAATAGCCGAGACAAGAAAAGGGTGAGGCTTCTGTTACACCAACACTCAGCAGCTGACAACACTCCTGAACAATGAGGGGGCTTTTTCCAAACCCACCTTAAGACGTTTAGGGATCTGATGGGACACTCAGCATCTGCCCATAGACTTCTATTGCAGGCAGTGTTTCAACTTCTTGGATTCTGCTGTTTTTTCGAATCGCAGGGAAATGACTGTGTGTGCTACATGACTGTATGCCAAAGAGGCATCATTCTGAGGTCAATTTGAAAAACGGTGAGGTGCCCCTTTAAAAAATTATGTTATTCCTTTATTTCCATTAAATCCATTCGCGCTGGATACTGGAACTGAGCGGAAGGGTTTGGGACTAGAGAGATCTGCCCCGCCCGGCCGTCCGTCTGTCACCTGTCAGACCAAACACATCTTAACAAATAGTGCCAAATAATTTCTGCCAATAAACCATAAACAAAAACCAACAGTTTGTTAATAAACACGAACACATCGCAGAAGCCCGTCCACCTACAGCAGCTATGCATTAGCTGTTTCTTTCCGCACCCGTTTTCGCACTGCCCGCGCCTATTGGCGGACTGCTCACGGGCATGAACTACCAACCAACCCCCGCGCAGAACGCCGGGGCCCACCAGCCAATCGCAAAACAACAGAGGCGGGAGTTGCCTGAAAACGGGCGGGAAACAGAAAAACCCCACGTGTTTTCGTTCCCAGTTGCTTATCGCTACAAAAAAAAAACGCACACACGTGAGTCGTTTCTCTAAACCACGCGCACAGCAACAGGGCTTATTTCGTTTTAGCATCCTAATATGCTGTTATATGTTTTTTAAAAATATATAAATATATTAACACAATTGTTTTCGCACACATGCAGGAGCGAGTCGTTTGTAGCTTACCTGGACTCCTCAGATTCCGCCTGAAAATAAAAAACAGAAAAACAGTTGTGTCCAAAAATTAATGGCCACCGTGTGATTTAATCCCAGTCCGAACGGTCAGTTTAAGGGTCCATACTGGAGGAAAACAACAGGTTTACATCCACAAATCCACACCAGGCAGGTTGCAGGGGTAGAGTGTGTGTGTGTGTGTGTGTGTGTGTGTGTGTGCTGCTGTGGGCTGAGTGCACCAGACTGAATGAAGAGGCTGAGCGCGAGAGCGAGCTGCAAGAACTCCTGCAGAGGGGAGGAGCCCGGCATGGGCCACGCCCACCTCCCCTTATATAGTGGCTGGAGATTGGAACGTCACGCCCACCGCGGTCTTAGAGGTGTGGGTCCAAATTGACAATATACACACACAAGCCTGCTGTGTATACTGTCTATCTCAGCCTTAGCATTAGCATTAGCATTAGCATAAAGCACTGCCATGGCCATATCTGGTATATTACACACAATTTGCTCCACACCACAAATACAGCCACTTTATTTACTATCTTAACCTACCAGTGAAACCTACCACCACCATGTGTGTGTTATTTGAGGAAGATGTTGAAGTTGTGGCAAATCTGACCAAAAAAGTACGGGACTATTTTGTGGCACGATGCCCTGTATGTATGTGTGTATGTATGTAGCCCTCCATTATTTTAAAGCTATGCAATAAAAAAAAATAATAATAATAAAAAAAAAATTCGACCCCAAATAACCGTGTGGTGAAACGTCTGATTTTCAAGGTTCAGACGTCTGTAATGTCTCTAGTTTCTCCAGAACAGAGCGTTTCACACCAAACCCTCTCTTCGAATGACTGTGTAACCTAATTACGTTGAGAATTTGGTGGAAATCTGGTGGAACTCCCCTCAAAATCGTGTATCCTTTTGTACACAGGTGCACATTACAGTGATAGTGGGATCAAATCAGTACTGGACAGATGATTAGATCAGGTCTAGGTAAGATAGAGATTGCAGATCCAGGGCTTCATGGATACAGGGAATTGTGGTAAACTGAGATGCTGGAGCCGTCGTCCCACCACTGGCACGCAATCAGTCAGGTTTGCGGACAGTGGAGCGAACAGATGCCAGTGTTTCGAGGAGCCGTGTCCGTGTTACCTTCTGGCTCTCGCCTTTTAATTAGGCTGTTATAGTCAGTAAGTCGTTAGCTGCACCCTGATGATGTTCACATTCTCCGTTCTCCATAAGTCCAGCATAAATCAGAACTAATTCTGTTCCTTCACCTTCTCCAAGTTAATGACTGCCCACTTACTGGCCTTGCTGACTGACCGGCCGCCGAGCTCTCCTGCTACCCATTATACAGTAGATTACTGAGCTAAAATACATGCATTTTACTGTATCTGGAATCTCCTACAAATACATTTAGTAGTACCCAATTTCTACATTTCTATAGATATCCACATGAAAAATGTTCTATATTGGCTTCGGCACACAGTTGCCATACTGGTAGTTAGCAAATCGGTAGTTAGCTGTTGGTTTAGCTGAGGTTAGGTTCATAGTTAGCATTTTAAGATTTAGTCTTTCTCACTATTACTCACTATTTTTTTGGTTTTCAGAGAAGACTAACGAGTGTAACTCGTTAATTCCGAGTTACACTCTCTGTGTTCTGTTATGCTAACTTACCACAGCAAATCTTTTAGGACACTGTCTGCCCAGCTGATGTTCATTAGGTTTCTGCGCCCACATATCTGGTTCAAGACGTCCTTTGGAACATTATATATTACATTATATTATATATAACATATAAAAATGTTATATTACTATATAACAGAACCTAGCTACTGCAGCTAACAAGTAACAGAAGCTTTTTTTTATGTAATAAATGTGCACCAATTAGCACCGTGCTAACCACACTCTCTCCTCAAACCGTGTAGAGGAGTTTAGTAATCTCTAACAGACTTGCTAATGTGGTTTCTGACACTGTGGGACTCAAACATGGGCTAAAGCTGCGAGCAGAGCTAAAAATATTAGCCCAAATCCGGCCTGGCGACAAGTAAAGACCCCCGTTCAGAGATAGGTTAATTACTGGCTGGTTCTCACAGAGCAAAGAAAGTAATCCAAAACTAATTAAAGTGAACGTGTGAAGCTGCTGCAGGGTCTTCTGACAGGCAGCAGAGGTGGCTGAATGCAGGACCCCCACAGAGAGGCCCAAGAACCCCCCCTACCACCACCACCACAACTGGCGTCTCTCTTTATGAGGCCTGGATGACTAAACCGGTCTTCAATGCAGAGGGTGAAACGTCACTGACAGCACAGAAGGAGAGAACTCAACACTGAGCTAAGGGGAAAATACTACCTCCACCATGTTTGACATAGGCATGCTTCAGATCATGAGAAGACCCTCTCTTACTCCACACGTCGACCTTTCCATCGCTTTGGTAGAGGTAATCAAGGCGGATGCCAGGGTTCCAAGGTGCTCCCATGTCTGTGTTACCTTCTGGCTCTCTCCTTTTATTTAGGCAGTTAAAGTCAGTAAGTCGTTATCCCTCTGCCCTCGGCCTGGCTAAGCTAGTTAACCAGCATGATCAACATCAGCAAGCTGGTGGACCAGCTTAACTAGCAAGACCAAGCTAGTCGACCAGCATAACTAAGCTGGCTAACCAGCATGACCGGTGAGACCAAACATGACCAAACTCAAATGCAACATCCACTATGCTGGTCAAGAGCTGGTTAACCAGCTAGCCTACCAGCATAGGGTATGTTTTCACCTAGATGACCAGCTTGACTATCACAGACCACCTTAGACCACCTAAAACCAACTGGAGGTGGATCTTTTGACTTTGAAACATATGGGGATGGCCGGAGCTACACATTATACTGCAACCAGTCAGCAGAGGTGCTATATTATGCATTACGAATTTTAGCTGCAGTGTATTGTGGGACATTTGCCGTCTCAGACTGTGCAGCCTAGCCCAATTAGCACCCAGTTCTATTAACCTGATGCCTTTTGTGTTTTCTAGGTGAACACACACTCTCTGCTGAAATACAGATGTTTGCACACAGAACTGTGCAGAACAGAAATGCAGTTATCTAATGTAAAGAGGGCCACAGAGACTGCTCAGAAATGTCTGGAATGCCCCCAGGGACAGGAAGTGAAGCGGTGGCTGCTGGACATGTCCCCCAGCGTTCTTACATCTGTGAGGCGGATGTGTCAGAGGTGGACATGTCGGGGCATGTTCCTCTTTCACACCAAGGCCTGCAAGAGAAGAGCTAAGGACAAACCGGAAGTGCTCCTTAGCCAAACCGCCCTCCACATCAACCCCCACAGAATGTGTCCTGAGTCACAGTGCAGGTGCTCAGCACACCACTGTCTTTAAGTTCCTCTGAAGTCGAGTCATAGTCAAGCTCATGATGTTCACCATGATGCTCAAGCCAAACAGATCTGAATAAGCTTTGAATGATATGGGTTCATCAGCTGAGTATGTGACGCTCTTTAAAAAAGTCAGTGGTGAGTGTCTACCTGTAAAACTTGATATATAACATTAGAATAAACCCAAGTAAACATAAAGTCAGTGGTCAGTGAGTGTGTCTACCTGTAAAACTCGATATATAACATTAGAATAAACCCAAATATAAATAAAACTAGTGGTCAGTGAGAGTGTCTACCGTAAAACATTATATTACATTAGAATAAACCCAAGTAAATATAAAGTCAGTGGTCAGTGAGTGTGTCTACTTGTACAACTCAATATATAACATTACAATAACCCTAAATATAAATAAAACTAGTGGTCAGGGAGTGTATCTGCCTATAAAACACTATATAACATCAGAATAAACCCAAATAAACAAAGCCAGTGGTCAGGGAGTGTATCTACCCTAAAAACTCTATATAACATTAGAATAAACCCAAATATAAATAAAACTAGTGGTCAGGGAGTGTATCTACCCGTAAAAATGATATAACATTAGAATAAACCCAAGTAAACAAAGTCAGTTGACAGAGAGTGTGTGCACTTGTACAACTCAATATATAACATTAGAATAATTCTAAATCTAAATACAACTTGTAGTTAGGGAGTGTATCTAACCTTAAACTCCATATAACATCAGAATAAACCCAAATAAACAAAGTCAGTGGTCAGAGAGTGTATCTACCCTAAAAACGCTATATAACACTAGAATAAACCCAAATATAAATAAAACTAGTGGTCAGGGAGTGTATCTACCCGTAAAAATGATATAACATTAGAATAAACCCAAGTAAACAAAGTCAGTGAACAGAGAGTGTGTCTACTTGAACACCTCAATATATAACATTAGAATAATTCTAAATCTAAATACAACTTGTAGTTAGGGAGTGTATCTAACCTTAAACTCTATATAACATTAGAATAAACCCAAATAAACAAAGTCAGTGGTCAGGGATTGTATCTACCCTAAAAACGCCATATAACATTAAAATAAACCAAAATAAACATAAAGGCAGTGGACAGAGAGTGTGTCTACTTGTACAACTCAATATATAACATTAGAATAATCCTAAATATAAATAAAACTAGTAGTCAGGGACTGCATCTAACCTTAAACTCTATAACTAGAATAAACTCAAATATAAATAAATATATATATAAAATATATAAATAAAAGTAGTGGTCAGTGGGAGTGTCTAAATGTAAAACTCAGTATATATCATTAAAATAAATCTAAATAAACATGTAGTCAGTGGTCAGTGAGAGTGTTTACCTGTACAACTCTATATATAACATTAGAATAAACCCAAATAAACATTAAGTGGGGAGTGGGCGAATTTTGCTGCTAGTCAGTAAAGTTATTGACATGTTGGTTAGAAGGACGCAGGCTAGGGTGCTGATCTTCTCCGTGAAATCCAGACACTGTATGTTCCAACAGCAGCTCACCTGATTGACTTTAACGAAGGACTGATGAGATAAACTAGACGCTGAATGGGAACTGGGAAAGCTGGCCTTATTCCAGGAAAGTGCTGGAAATGGTTAAAGACAGACAGCAGGACATGCTGCTTTGGGTGCCTGACAAGTGAAATCCGCTCAGTTTGGCAGGCCACCGTGTCGAGAGCAGCAGGTCGGGCACATTCAGGCAGTTGTAGTGGGGCTATTTACAAGGACACTTGGCAAGACATGAAGACTCAAAACTGTAGTTTACACGGACTCACAGAGAAACAGGACAACAGGACAAGCTCACAAGCAATGGACGCTTCTCCTCCACCAATTAGCATGATTTTAAGTCCATGACTTAGCCTCAAGTCCTCTGATAGCCTCGTATTCCATCGTTCCATTCCACCTTAAATGATACAGGCTCGTACCCCCGCAATCTACCACCCCGTGTCACAATCGTAAGATATTTGTCGGCTTCTGATTTGAATGGTCCATTCCACCTTAAATCTGGAGCCTGAGGCTAATACCCCAACCATTAGCACTCGCCACAATGAATCCTAAGATCCAACACAATTGGAACCATCACGCACCCTCAGATTAGCATGATGCTAACTATATGAGTGCATCATCTATCATCTCTCATATATATATATATTTTTTGCCTGTAGCATCCCACCCCCTTTCCCTCACCCCCAAATTAGCATGTTGCTAACTGCATGACTAAATCAACACACTTGCCTCAAAGAAGCTAAGCTTAAGGTAGCATTTTATTTGGCAGCTTCCTTTTCCACCTTAAATCTGGTGCCTAATTGTCATCAAATATGCCACAAAGAAGCCTAAGATGTTTATTCTTTGGCTTATTTGAATGTTCTGTTCCACCTTAAATGATTCACATTGACACCTGAGGCTTATACCCCACTGATTAGCATTATCCTAACTGCACACCAAAATCATCTTATTGGCCACAAAGAATCTTAGGGTACTTTTTGATGTGATAGCTTCTTTTATAGTTATAAGTTTTATTCCACCTTAAACAAATCAAATTTGTGCTTAAAGCTTATACCCCAGAGATTAGCATGATGCTAAATTAGCATGATTATATCCTCACACTTGCCACAAAGACTTTTAAGACGTTTCTTTTATTGTTTCTTATTTATCTGCTTGTTCCACCTTAAACAGTTCAATGGGTATAGCCTACGAATTAGCATGGCGCTAACTGAAAGGCTAAATCACCACACCATCTTATTCGTGTGTTTGTTTTCCACCTTAAATGGACCCATCTGCGGCTTTTACTTCCCCTGTTAGCACAATGCTAACTGCATGTCTAAACCGTCACACTTTCCACAGAGAATCCGTCTTAGAGAGCGTCTTAAATAACGCTTCGGTCCCACCTTAAGATGCATTCTGCTGGCATATTTAAGGTGGAATGGGACATATTTAAGGTGGAATTCTTTCAAATAAGAAGCCAGACTTAGCAAGTCATCTCTAAAAGCAGCAAAAGCCTGAATTCGGTCAGAACCGCGGGTTTTTGCTGAACTCTAACTCTAAGCCAAGCTGGTTCCCATCAGTGACGCCTTTGTCAGGACTGTTCTTTGACCTGTGCCCCCCAACCTGCGACCCCTGGGTTAATAATTCAGAAAATCTACCTGCCCCCTGCGCTCATGGGGTGAGTGATGAGTGGGGCGTGAATCACAGGTGCTGTGGAACTGTGGAAGCCCCACCAAAACAGAAGTATAAAGTATGTCCAATGTTTGTGGACATCCCTCCTAATGAATACATTCAGCTACTTTATTAAGTTGCACCCCTTGCTGACACAGACGTGCAAATGCACACACACATAGCGTGGAGCAGTGGAACAGTGAAACTGTTGTCTGGAATGATGGATGGTGCTCCATCCAATACGTCTGGGAGGAGCTGAGGAGTTGGGGATGAGGTGGGGTGGTGATCATCCACCATCCTGATCTCCCTAATGCTCTTGTCGCTGAATGCAATCAAATCCTCACAGCAATGCTCCTCCAAAATCTAGCAGAAAGCCTGCTTCCCTGGACAGTAGAGATAGTTACTCCAAGTAGGCAGGATGAATTCTTCTGTTTAATACTCTTGATTTTGGAAGAAACAATGGATGAGCAGGTGTCCCAATACTTTTGTCCTTGTAGTGAATATTTTTAAATGGAAAAACACAGTTTACTAATTTTCTCTACTTTGCTTAAACAACTGCCCATTGGATGTGTTTGTCATCATGTCATTGAGTTTTAGACGGCCCATATGCCTCAATCGCTCAGATGTAGGCTAAAAGGGTGGAGCTAAACTGCTGTAGGCTGAAACGATGGGTCTACACTGCTGTATGTTGAGTGGGCGTGGCTAAACTGCTGTAGGCTGAAGAGGCATGGCTAAACTATGGTACGTTGAATGGGCGGGGCTAAACTGCTATAGGCTGAAGAGGTGAGTCTACACTGCAGTAGATTGAAAGGGTGGGGCTAAACTGCTGTAGGCTGAAGAGGTGGGTCTACACTGCGGTAGATTGAAAGGGTGGGGCTAAACTGCTGTAGGCTGAAGGAGTGGGTATAAACTGCTGTAGTGTGAATGGGCGGAGCTAAACTGCTGTAGGCTGAAGAGGCATGGCTAAACTGCAGTGCATTGAATAGGCGGGGCTAAATTGCTCAAGGGGCGTGGCTAAAGTGAGGTATGAGGTAGGTCTACACTGTGGTAGGTTGAATGGGCGTGGCTAAACTGCTGTAGGCTGCAGCGGTGGGGCAACACTCCTGTATGTTGAATGGATCGGGCTAAACTGCTGTAGGCTGCAGTGGTGGGGCAACACTCCTGTATGTTGAATGGATCGGGCTAAACTGCTGTAGGCTGAAGAGGCGTGGCTAAAGAGAAGTATGTTGGGTGGGCGGGGCTTACCTGCTGTATGCTAACAGAGCTGTGCTTGGGCAGAGATGTGGTCCCTTTGAAGCAGTGGAGACGAGGTACACATTAGAGCCAAGTCTGCACTCTGTTTACTTATGACCTCCTTCCTCTCCATCTCTCTTCCTCTCTCTCCATCTCTCTCTCACTCACTCTCGCTCTCTCTCTCGCTCGCTGTGTATCTTTTATTGAACTGAATAATTAAAAAGGGCGAGCTCCCCGAAGCAATGACTGTAATATCTAGTGACATAACCACCCAATGCAATAAAAGCCCTGCCTTATATTATGCAGTAGCATGCTAGGCTATTACTTGTTGCTTACAGTACTGTGGAGAAATTGGCATGACCTATGAAAATGACCTGTACAGCTGGTTTTCTGGACAGTAGGAGTTCAAATCTGCTCAAATCAGGCTACAATTAGCATAAATACAAACAAGCCATTGTAGATGTGGTGGCTAAGAGCGTTAGCTCCACCATATCCAGTGCTCTTCTGGAGGACGGGCGGTATTAGAAGTCTCCATCCAACACCTAGTTTATCTAATCCTTATTACACCACCCAAACTGGAGTGTACGTAGGAGCTAGTAGCTGCTAAATGGTTACACCTACCTCGACGAAACGGACGACAACCACAACATGGCTCGTTCGGAGAACTTCGAGCCGGATGACGGGAATTCCTTTCGCCGTCGGGCGTTAAGAGACTGGCTACATCCTTCAGATGACTATGATGAAGTGGATATCTGGGCTCGATTTTCAGTCCAGGCGAGCTGCAATCCCGCCCATCATGTCTACAACATTTGATCCCCTCCCATCCAACCTACAGCACAAGGCCAATGCAGCTATGCAGCTAACAAGCGCTGAAAGCCTATTTGCATTAGCCAGTTTTTCAACATTGCTAACATCATGAATCATCACACACTCACCTCAAACTGAGTGGAGTTGCTAATGTAGTTTCTGAGCATGTAGCTAGAGGTTTGAACTTTGCCCTGGGTCACTCCACTGGCTATCTTTTAGCACAGTAGCTATCTTGTTACAGTGCTCAAAATTAAAGCTAGCGTAGTCCAGAACATTGTTTATCATTATTTTTTGGAATGATTCCAGAGTCATACCGGACAGTGTTGCTGTCCTCTCTGGTGTGCAGTTAGCTAGCTGCAAAGATTGTGGTTGGCTGGCTAGGGTTAGCTTTTAGCCTAGCACCCATGTAGCACCTTCTAGCTTTCTGGTGCTTTTGAATTCGCCTTCTAATATGTGGTCAGCTCTAGTCTGAGAAAGTCCAGTTTGTTTTAGAGGGAGCAGATCGGCTGGAGTTAGCTTTTAGCCTAGCACCCACGTAGCACCTGCTAGCTTTCTCACTGTCTGGCTTCTGGTGCTTTTTACCATTCGGCTTCTGATATGCACCTTTGACTAGGGCTTTCTCTAGTGGGCTGGGTGTGTATGTATGTATTATGGGGGTCTAAAAAAAAATTAATCGAGCTAAGACTGTGATGTAACAGTTTTGGGGTTTGGGGATTGGCCCGTTTTCCAGCCCTTCTGAAGGAGGAACAGCAGTGTTTGAGGTTCACAGTATGGTTCTACTGATACTAGCAGAGGGTTCTTTGACTTTCAGCAGTAGTGGAACCCTTTTCGAAGCTATTTAGAGCCAGTTTTATTTTTGATAAACGGTTCTCACCTGTCACGGGACCTGACACTGAGTGTACAGTCATTCAGTTCCACTGTATTTCATCTCCACCCTCTTTGTCTGTCTTATCTCACTGCAGTGAGCCGGCTCCGTCACGCACCCGGCCGACGCGAGCTGTGAGGTTTTCTGTTTACTGGAGGGCGCCTGTAGTTCTGGAATGTAGCTGAAGCGCAAAACACACAATCTGGCTCCCACACCCCCCCTCCGCACCCACCCCATCACATGCGTACACACACCCACAAAACACACACACACACACACACTCCTCCAAAAGGTAGAGATCAGAGTTCAGTGTCCCACTGAGCTCGTTCCAGATGATTGACAAAACAGGTATTGTCCTAAAATCCCTTTCTCTGTGTGCTGGTGTGTGGCTGTAAACACACACACACACACACACGGCTGTTAAAGTGTTATTACCACTGCTGTACGTATATATTATCTATAATTATACACATATATATGTATATATTATTTATATATATGTATAATATGTAATAAGTATATTATATATATATATATATATATATATATATATAGTATATAGAGAGTATATATATATATAAATATAAATATATATATATATATATATATATATATATATACACACACACACACACACACATACAGACAGTGAAATCAGGTCTACAGTATTATTCCACCACCTCCATGTATTCATCCCCTGCATGCTGGAACAGGCCGGTAGCTACCCTGGCACACTGATTATGAAATAATGTCCCTCTAAATGATGTTTTGAAAGACTTACAATCACAATTTACTGTGCGGGCAGGGCTTTAAGCACAAAGCGCTCTCTATTACACCACAGGGAAAGTATGAGTACTGTTTTGCCTTTTGAGCTTGAGCTTGCATAGCTTTCTATTCTCCACTACTGTCCACATCCTTTCATGCTCTGCATCCGGAGCAACATCTGTAGCAACAGTACCACTGTGCACTGTCGGATACTCTCCCTGGTCACTTTATAAGAAACACCCTACCTTGTAGCTCCACTGTATACGTGTACAGTTCCAGACTACAGATCATCTGTTGCTGCACAGTTTAGCCACCCCCCTCTACCCCATTTGGAAACTGACCATCCATAAAAGTCAAGAGAATGGCTAACCGAAACAAAAGTTTCCTGGACAAGGATTGATCCTGGACTGCATTTTCGCTTTGGGTGGAGAATCTCGATCAGGAATGCTGGGTAGTCCATGGCCTTTCCGGCCTCTTATTAAACCGGACCGTTTAGGATACTGTGGCGACTTTAAGACTGGTGTATGGTGTATGTATAGGAGATGTGTTCTGATTGGCTGCCCTGTATTGTGCCTTATCTAGAGTAGTCTGGCCTTGGTGGTTTGAATGGGTGGGGCTAAACTACTGCAAACAGAATGGGGTGGGACCAGGGGTCTTTCTAGACTACGTGTTATACTAGGGAACACCCAGAATTAAGAGGGGCACAGGTGGACCTGTCTGATGGCGTAATAATGCTACTAAGTATTATTATTATTATGATTATTATTATATATTACTATTATAGCTATAACTATTATTGCCACATGTATGAAATCTTTACTTTGCAGTATAAAAGTACTGTTAAATTGGCTACATCACAACACTCATTTTGCAAGCTTGTGTTATGAATGCTCCTTTTAGTAGATCTTCAAGTGTATAAGTGTCTATAACCAAAATCCTATATAGCTATAATTCATCATTACCCTGTCAGTTGTGTGGCTGATCTTTTATGCATTTCAGAATGTCCATCACCTCCCTGCAAAAAACAGGGATAAACTGTCTCTGACTGAAAGCGTTAGCTGCTCAAGCTTTTGCCGCTGGGGCATTATGGGAAATGGAGTATCCGTATCCTGTCGTTTTGTTCAGCAAACCAGGATAAAATTGACTTTTTACTGCTGTGATTTTACCAGGGCATGTGCCTCGATAAATTGTGTCAAATGACATCCCTGGGTGGGAGTAAACTGCTGTAGGCTGAATGGGTGGGGCTAAACTACTGTAAGGTGAATGGGCAGAGGCTAAACTGTTGGCTAAGCGGGTAGAGCTAAACTGCTGTTGTAGTCATATAATAGTAGTAGTAGTAGCAGCAGCAATAGTAGTAGGATAATAATAGAAGTAGAAGCAGCAGCCATTGTAAAAGTATAATAGTAGTGGCAGTATAATAAATAGTAGTAATATAATAGTAGTAGTAAAATGTATTGTGGGGTAGTAGTAGTAGTAGTAGTAGTTTTAGTTATTAGCAGTAGAATTGTAAAAATAAAATAAAATAAATAAATAGTAGAATGGCAGAAATATTAGCAATATTAATAGTATAATAGCAGTAGTGGTAGAAATGGTAGTAGTAGTAGTAGCATTAGCAGGAGTATAAGTAGAATAGTAGTGGTAGTGTAATTAGAAATAGCAGTAGTTTAATAGCAGCAGTAGAATTAGAAATAGTAGTAGTATAATAGTAGTATTAGTGTAATTACAAATAGGAGTAGTATAACAGTAGTAGTGGTAGTAGTAGTAGTAGTAGTAGCAGCAATAGTAGTAGTAGTGTAATTAGAAATAGGAGTAGCATAACAGTAGTAGTAGAAGTGGTAGTAGTAGCAGCAATAGTAGTAGTATAATAGTAGTATTAGTGTAATTACAAATAGGAGTAGTATAACAGTAGTAGTGGTAGTGGTAGTAGTAGTAGTAGCAGCAATAGTAGTAGTAGAATAGTAGTATTAGTGTAATTATAAATAGGAGTAGAATAGTGGTAGTGTAATTAGAAATAGGAGTAGCATAACAGTAGTAGTAGTAGTAGTAATGGTAGTAGTAGAATAGTAGTAGTAGTTTAATAGTAGTGGTAGTGTAATTAGAAACTGTATTAGAAAAAAGGAGTCGTATAATAGTAAGAGTTTTTCCCTGCCACTGTCGCCGTTGGGCTTGCTCACGGGGGGTCCTTCATGTTATTTCTTCTCTGTCTCTGTCTCTGTCCTTTATTAAGTACTAATTATGTAAAGCTGCTTTGTGACGACAACAGTTGTAAAAAGCGCTATACAAATAAATCTGACTTGACTTGACTTGACTGACTATTACAATTAGTAGTAGTATAAGTAGTATTAGAACATAATGGTAGTAAAATAGTAGTAGTAGTATTAGAAATGTAGTATTAGAAATAGTAGTAGTATTAGAAAAAGTTGTAGAACAATAGTAGTAGAAGTACTAGAAAAAGTAGTAATAGTAGTAGTACTAAAAAATAGTTGAAGTATAATAGTAGTAGAAGTACTAGAAAGAAGTATAGTAGTACTAAACATATTTTTAATAGCAGTACCAGTATGAGAAAAAGTAGTAAGATGCTAGTAGCAGCTGTATTATAATTAGTAGCAGTATAATTAGTATTAGAACCTAATAGTAGTAAAATAGCAGTAGTATAAGAAATGCAGTATTAGAAATAGTAGCAGTGTAATAGTTGTAGTAATGGTAGAAATAGTAGTAGTAGTATAACATTCTTAGTAGTAGTAGTGGTACAAACAGTAGTGATAGTAGTATAAGAAATAGTGCTAGTATAATAGTAGTAGTAAAAATAGTGCTAGTAGAATATTATTTATAGTATTATATTTCTGCCTGGCACCAGGTTAGTGATCTAAGGTTTTCGAAGCGAGCTCAGTGGGGTCACTCCGACTAATGGAAGCATCAGCTGGACGACGCAGAACATCCGTTACTTAGTACGCGCCTTCGGGTGTAGGTAATGTGCCGCACACACACACATACAGTGCCCTTCTCCTGTAAATTTGCATCTCTGCAGCAGCACTTAACACACACCACCATCTGGCTTTGCCATCAGCAGCTCTAGAGTGTGTCAGCAGCTTTACACGGCCTGCTAATGGCTTTAACATACCAGCCGCTGTCCTCTAACCCAGAGTGTGGGGGGGTGGGGGGGGGTGGACTTTTACCTCAGCCATGACCCTAGGAGGGCTATCTCACCCTGGGATAAAAGCTTCTACACACGCCCTGCCCCACCTGAACCTCCGACCACCAACAGGGCTCATTATAATTTAATAAGGCGACAATCTAGTCCTGGACTTTGCCCAAGAATGAGCAAAACCTCGACCTCATCTGGTGGGCAACAGGCTTTTAACTTCCTTAATTGATTTCTTAAATAGCCTATAACTGATTCCTTTTTTCAACATCAGCTTTTAAAAAAGACGTTCCTCGCTGGGGTTTCCTCAAAATACACCGATAAGCCAAAACATTATGCCATATATGGTGCTGTTTCTCCACAGGCCACCAAAGCAGCTCCCTGAAGACATCTGAAGGTGGTATCTGTGGTGTCGGTCATCGCGCCGTCCCAGAACATCCTTAATGTCTGGTAAGTTGTGAGGTGCAGCCCCTGCAGATTGGACAGCAGATTCTCCACGGTCTACCAAAGCAGCTCCCTGAAGACCTCTGAAAGTGGTATCTGTGGTATCTGTGGTATCGGTCATTGCGCCGTCCCAGAACATACTTTATGTCCTATAAGTTGTGAGGTGGAACCCCTGCAGATTGGACAGCAGATTCTCCAGGGGCTACCAAAGCAGCTCCCTGTAGACCTCTGAAGGTGCTATCTGTGGTGTCGGTCATTGCGCCGTCCCAGAACATCCTTAATGTCTGGTAAGTTGTGAGGTGCAGCCCCTGCAGATTGAACAGCAGATTCTCCACGGGCTACCAAAGCAGCTCCCTGAAGACCTCTGAAAGTGGTATCTGTGGTATCTGTCGTATCGGTCATTGCGCCATCCCAGAACATACTTTATGTCCGGTAAGTTGTGAGGTGGAGCCGCTGCAGATTGGACAGCAGATTCTCCACAGTCTACCAAAGCAGCTCCCTGTAGACCTCTGAAGGTGGTATCTGTGGTATCGGTCATCGCACCATCCCAGAACATCCTTTGTGTCCGATAAGTTGTGAGTTGGAGCCGCTGCAGATTGGACGGGTATGCGGCCGTCCAGAAGATGCAAAAGACACCAGGCCACCTTCTTCCGTCGCCCCAAGGTCCAGTACTGATGCTCATGTTTCCATTAGAAAGTAGGTCTGTTCAACAGTGGACAGGGATCAGCATGGGTGGCACATGGGCAGGGGGTGCAGAACAGGGGGCGGAGAAGGTTATCCCTTCTGTCGGTCCGTACAGATGGGATAGTTCAGACTTTTGTCCCGACACCTTGTCATCGGTTTGTGGCCTGTCCGTCCTTAGACCACCATTAGTATATACTTACCACGGCTGACCCTGGAGCCCTCCTCAAGCCTTGCCATTTGGGAGACTCTCCGACCCAGTCGTCTCCCAAATGGCAAGGTTTGTGGGGGGCTCCCTGGACGTAACTTCTCAAAGTGCCTCGACGGTATCAAAACAGGAATGGGCAGCGTGAACAGAACAGATATCCCGGACCTTCACATGTGACGCCACTGCCAGACAATCAGCGATAGTCAACGATATTAACGAAGCATTCAATCATGTTTTGGCTGACCTCTTTTGTCTTTGTCTTGCTTGGTGTTGTTCATGTCTGTGGTCTTTGATGTCGATGTCTGTGTCTTTGGTGATGGATTAGAGATGGTCAGGAGGCTGGCCAGGAGCTGTTCCTTTGTAACCTGACCCATGTTTGGCCTCTGACCTTGTAAGTCCAAGAGTAAAGAGATTTAGTTAAAGTTTTTCAAAGGAGCTCTGAGACTAATGCAGGTATTCGGGTAGACCAGCCCTTCTGATTTGTAATCTGCTTATTTGTCTGATATACCAACTTCTAAATGATAACTTGAGCACTGCTGGATCAACTGTGAGGACATCTGTGAGGAAGCTGCCTAGACAAGGCCATCTTGCAAAACTCATTGTTGGGTGTGGAAAAATGTGGGACAAGGTTTTGTAGTAAAGTTTGATTGAAGTATGGTGGTGGCAGCATCATGTCCTGGAGATGCTATTCCTTAGTATGGACTGAGTGAAGTATGGTGGTGGCAGCATAATGTTGTGGGGATGCAGGTCCTCAGTGGGGACTGAGTGAAGTATGGTGGTGGCAGCATCATGTTGTGAGGATGCTTTTTGGCAGCATCATGTTGTGGGGATGCAGGTCCTCAGTGGGGACTGAGTGAAGTATGGTAGTGGCAGCATCATGTCCTGGAGATGCTTTTCCTCAGTGGGGACTGAGTGAAGTATGGTGGTGGCAGCATCATGTTGTGGGGATGCTTTTTGGCAGCAGGGACTGAGTAAAGTATGGTGGTGGCAGCATCATGTTGTGGGGATGCTTTTCCTTAGTGGGGACTGAGTGAAGTATGGTGGTGGCAGCATCATGTTGTGGGGATGCTTTTTGGCAGCAGGGACTGAGTAAAGTATGGTGGTGGCAGCATCATGTTGTGGGGATGCTTTTTCTTAGTGGGGACTGAGTGAAGTATGGTGGTGGCAGCATTGTGTTGTGAGGACGTGCTGCAGGACAGTCGTGCTTTAGGTTGCTAAAACAGTAAAGCTTTCAGCAGGACAGTAATTCCTAGCACAAGCTCGGGGTCAAATCTGTAGGCTCTCAATGAAATGCCAGTGTTTAGACAGCTGCACCACTCGGTAGTCTCACCCTCTGTCACTCTTGATTATTGAGCTCATCAGTTCACATCACAGTAAAACAGCGCTTCTGTTCAGGGACTGAGTTTTGCTCTGCTGGTCTGTACCCCTGTATTATTCATGTGGGTTTTTTTTTTTTTTTGGATCTTACATTATTATTCAATCAACAAACAGCGCTCTCGCTACCTGGGATGTGACCAGCTGTGACAGACAGAGCTGACCAACATCAAAAACAGATTAATAAATCATTCTTTTCTGACAATAGAGGATATCAGGTGTGTCCTCTCACATGGTTTATTCATCGCAGGTCTATGAATAAATCATTCGTTGATTGTTTGATCAAATCAGTTCGACTCACCCAAACTCACTGAAGTGGAAAATGAAGTTTTACACCAAAACAGAAAGAAACCTTTGTGTGTTTCATCTCGACACCAGCAAAGCTTGTAGAGGCCTCGCTGGTTGTGTGGGACCAGGTTGGTGTAACAAGGACAAACGTTACCTCACACAATTCAGTTATTCTGCTCGTCTTCAGTTTATAACCAGGTCTTATTCATTAAAGTGGCCGGTCAGTGGAAGCAGAAGACAGCCGGGGTTTCTAATAAAGTGGCCAGTAAGTGAAGGAACAAGGTAGTAGAGGTCTCTAAGAAAGTGGTCAATGAGTGGAAGCACAAAATAGTTGTTTCTAATAAAGTGTCCAGTGAGTGGAAGCAGAAGACAGCAGGGGTTTCTAATAAAGTGGCCAGTGAGTGGAAGTACTAGTAGAGGTTTCCAACAAAGTGGCCAGTGAATGGGAACAGAAGAAAGTGTTTCTAATAAAGTGTCCAGAGAATGGAAGCGGAAGACAGCAGGAGTTTCTAATAAAGTGGCCAGTGAAAAGACACAGAAGGTAGTAGGTGTTTCTAATAAAGTGGGCAGTGAGTGGAAGTACTAGTAGAGGTTTCCAACAAAGTGGCCAGTGAATGGGAACAGAAGAAAGTGTTTCTAATAAAGTGTCCAGTGAGTGGAAGCAGAAGACAGCAGGGGTTTCTAATAAAGTGGCCAGTGAATGGAAGTACTAGTAGAGGTTTCCAACAAAGTGGCCAGTGAATGGGAACAGAAAAAAGTGTTTCTAATAAAGTGTCCAGAGAATGGAAGCAGGTTTTATTCATTAAAGTGGCCGGTCAGTGGAAGCAGAAGACAGCAGGAGTTTCCAATAAAGTGGCCAGTGAGAAGACACAGAAGGTAGTAGGTGTTTCTAATAAAGTGGCCAGTAAGTGGAAGCACAAGATAGTAGGCATTTACTAGTACTAGTAGAGTACTAGTAGAGGTTTCCAATAAAGTGGCCAGTGAGAAGAAACAGAAGGTAGTAGGTGTTTCTAATAAAGTGGCCAGTGAGTGGAAGCACAAGGTAGTGGGTGTTTCTAATAAAGTGGCCAATGAGTGAAAGCACAAGGTAGTGGGTGTTTCTAATAAAGTGGCCAGTGAGTGGAAGCTCAAGGTAGGGAGATGTAATAAAGGGAACAAGGATATTTCCTCTGGTCGTTTCGTTGCAGGTGTGGAGTCACAGAGGAGGTGTAGAATTTTAGCTGTGCCTCTTTAAAAGACCTCGGGCTCACTCTCGCACACACACACACACACACAGACACACAGACACACAGACACACACACACACACACACAGAGAGCTGCTGCCACTGCAAGAAAATATCTTTGTATGGTATGAAAACTGACAAGAGCCACAAGGGCTTAACCTGTCATTAACCTCTCTCTCTCTCTCTCTCTCTCTCTCTCTCCACACACACACACACACACTACCCCACTAGCTGTACTCCTCTCTGTACATTCATTACTATGGGTGTAGAAATGCTGATGTATTGATCTGCAGATGAAGCTTAAACTGCATTGATTTTGAAATGCTGTAATCAATTATGATGATCAATAAAGCCTTCATTACAACATTTAACTGCCTAAAATGTCGCCTATGTAAACAGAGCCCTGTGTACTGATACACACTTACTGGACAGTGCTGTGTCCTCTCAGCTGTTCGCAAGCTGAGGAGATTGTAGCCGGTTAGCATTTAGCCTTGCCCTCATTCGCTTCCCAGGCTTTGACGTTCTCAAGTCTTACCAGTAAAAAATGTAAGCCGTTGCTTTCCCTTCTAATGTGAGTTTAGCTCGGGTTCGGTTGAGCTGAGGTAAAGGCCGAGAAAAAGAAGAGCTAGTTATAGCCGGTCGAGTTAGCCTAGCACGGATCCACTTCGTCACGTGCTGAGTTTGAGCTCCCGTTCTTTTTTTTTAAACACTGGAATGGAAAAGATAGAGGGAAGATATAACAATAACACCGACTAGCGTTAGCTTTTAGCCTAGCGCATGTTCCTATTTACCTCTGCGGCTTTCGCTTCTGCTGCAGATACTAGCAAAGGAAAATCCAGGGTTGCCAGGTCTGGTTCTGGTAGCAACCTGAGTCAAGACTGTGATGTAACAGTTTTGGGGTTTTGGAATCGACCCGTTTTCCAACTCTGTTTTGGTTGTGTTCAAGATGAACACGGCTTTCCAATCTAGGGCCTTTTTAACCAGGACAGGCGCCACGTCAGGCTAACTGAGCCGTCCTAAGATCAAAGTGAACAGGTCTGGAAGACAGATAGCTGAAGAAGCTGTTAGCGCTGTTAGCGCTGTTATCACGTTACCTGCACACCTGCAGCTAATTACCTTTTTCAAATCCAGTTCATGAGAGCTGGACATTTACAGAGGCTACTGACCACCACTAAAATGGCCAGTGAGTGCAAAAACAAAGCAGGTGTTTCTAATAAAGTGGCCAGTGAGTGGAACCACAAGGAGGTAGGTGTTTCCAATAAAGTGGCCAATAAGTGGAAGCACAAAGTAGGGTGTTTCTAATAAAGTGGCCAGTGAGTGGAAGCACAAGGTAGCAGGTGTTTCTAATAAAGTGATCAGTGAGAAGACGCACAAGGTCGTAGGGTGTTTCCAATAAAGTGGTTAGTAAGTGAATGGACAGCAGTAGGGTGTTTCTAATAAAGTGGCCAGTGAGGAGCCGCACTAGGTAATAGGTATGTCTTATAAAGTGGCCAGTGAGTGCAAGCACAATGTAGGTGTTTCCAATAAAGTGGCCAGTGAGTTGAAGCACAAGGTAGTAGGTGTTTCTAATAAAGTGGCCAGTGAGTGCAAGCACAATGTAGGTGTTTCCAATAAAGTGTCCAGTGAGTTGAAGCACAAGATAGTAGGTGTTTCCAATAAAGTGGCCAGTGAGTGAACGCACAGCAGTAGGGTGTTTCTAATAAAGTGGCAAGTGAGTGAATGCACAGCAGTAGGGTGTTTCTAATAAAGTGGCCAGTGAGTGGAAGCACAAGATAGTAGGTGTTTCCAATAAAGTGGCCAGTGAGTAAACGCACAGCAGTAGGGTGTTTCTAATAAAGTGGCCAGTGAGTGAACGCACAGCAGTAGGGTGTTTCTAATAAAGTGGCCAGTAAGTGAACGCACAGCAGTAGGGTGTTTCTAATAAAGTGGCCAGTCAGAAGAAGCACAAGGTAGTGGGTGTTTCTAATAAAGTGGCCAGTGAAAAGAAGCACAAGGTAGTGGGTGTTTCTAATAAAGTGGCCAGTGAGTGAACGCACAGCAGTAGGGTGTTTCTAATAAAGTGGCCAGTGAGTGAACAGACAGCAGTAGGGTGTTTCTAATAAAGTGGCCAGTCAGAAGAAGCACAAGGTAGTGGGTGTTTCTAATAAAGTGGCCAGTCAGAAGAAGCACAAGGTAGTGGGTGTTTCTAATAAAGTGGCCAGTCAGAAGAAGCACAAGGTAGTGGGTGTTTCTAATAAAGTGGCCGGTGAGAAGAAGCAGAAGGCAGTAGGGGCAGCTAAACTGAAGTGAAGTGAACGAGAGAGCTGGGGAAAATGTCATCTCACCAGAGACAAACACTTTATTTTTAGTGCTGATGTAGTAAAAATACACAGCTATGTTTTAGCAGTCTAAGAGTCACCGTCTCCAAAGAGAAAAACCACACACACTTCCACCCACACTCACACCACACCCACACACACTATTCATATGGGAAACAGTGATATGAGAGAGTATCGGGAGTTATTCTGAGATCTGTGGTCTCCCAGGCGCTGTTTTTAGGGCTCAACAGCCTGCCGCTCTTCACCGCCCTGCAGCTCCCTCACTGCTTACCACGGCCTGCTGCACACTGCTGACCGCATCCCTAATACAGCACACAGCTCTCAGCATGAATACAAACAATACAAATAAACAGCATCTACACAGACTCAGTATGAAGAAATACAAGCCACAGATGCACTGTGAATTCATGCTGTCCAGGGAAGAAGGTTTTGTAGGAACACTACTGTGAAGATTTGACTACATCCAGCAACAAGAGTTTTAGGGAGGTCAGGATGTTGGATGATCACCACTCACCTCATCCCCAAAGTACTGGATAGATTCCGGGGGTGCTGCCAGGGACTTTGGGCCCCAGGGAAAGATACTGCACTGGGCTCCACAACTCCTATAATTCTGCCAAGACACTCAATTCATATTGTTTTAGGGCCCTTGTGAGTCATCCTAATGTTTCCTAACTTTTCACTGCTCCACAGCTCAATGTTTTATACCCCTCCAGCCCATCCTGGCACGTGGGTGAATGGATGGATGGATGGCTAGATAGACATGAAGGTAGATAAAAATATAGACATAAAGATAGATCAACAGATAGAGAGAAAGATAGACAGATATATAGATAGACAGATAGATAGATAGATAGTCATAAATATAGATATACATAAAGGTAGATAGATAGATATACTTGAGGGTTGATAGGTATATATACATGAAGTCATAAAGGTAGTCATAAAGATAGATAAATATATAGACATAAAGATAGACTGATAGCTAGAGAGATAGACAGTCATAAAGATAGACAGATATACATTAAGGTAGATAAATATATAGACATAAAGATAGATCAATAGATAGAGAGACAGATAGTCATAAAAATAGATAGATAGATATACATGAAGGTAGATAAATATATAGACATAAAGATAGATCAACAGATAGAGAGAAAGATAGACAGATATATAGATAGACAGATAGATAGATAGATAGATAGATAGTCATAAATATAGATATACATAAAGGTAGATAGATAGATATACTTGAGGGTTGATAGGTATATATACATGAAGTCATAAAGGTAGTCATAAAGATAGATAAATATATAGACATAAAGATAGATTGATAGCTAGAGAGATAGACAGTCATAAAGATAGACAGATATACATTAAGGTAGATAAATATATAGACATAAAGATAGATGGATAGATAGAGAGATAGATAGTCATAAAAATAGATAGATAGATATACATGAAGGTAGATAAATATATAGACATAAAGATAGATGATAGATAGAGAGAAAGATAGACAGATATATAGATAGACAGATAGATAGATAGATAGATAGTCATAAATATAGATATACATAAAGGTAGATAGATAGATATACTTGAGGGTTGATAGGTATATATACATGAAGTCATAAAGGTAGTCATAAAGATAGATAAATATATAGACATAAAGATAGATTGATAGCTAGAGAGATAGACAGTCATAAAGATAGATAGATATACATGAAGGTAGATAAATATATAGACATAAAGATAGATGGATAGATAGAGAGATAGATAATCATAAAGATAGATAGATAGATAGATAGATAGATAGATAGATAGATAGATGGATATATAGATAGATAGATAGATAGATAGATAGATGGATATATAGATATACTGGAAGATAGATAGATAGATAGATATATAGTCACAAAGATAGATATACATAAAGGTAGATAGATAGATATACTTCAGGTTTGATAGGTATATATACATGAAGTCATAAAGGTAGTCATAAAGATAGATATATAGCCATAAAGATGGCTATACATAAAGGTAGATAAATATATGGATATAAAGATAGATCGATAGATAGAGAGATAGTCATAAAGATAGATAGATATACATGAAGGTAGATAAATATATAGACATAAACACAGATCGATAGATAGAGAGACAGATAGTCATAAAGATGGATATACATAAAGATACATAAAGGGAGATGTATACATTAAGATATTAATGACATTACGGCAGGTAGATATACATGAAGGTAGATAGATAGATAGATAGATGTACATAAAGATGTATATATATAGTATATATATATTGTATCTGTCTGACTATCTATGACCATCTGTGTGTCTGTATGTGTGTCTGTTTTGTGTCTGTGTGAGTTTTATAAGGATGATTTAATGCTTTAAAGTCTGAGGGCTTCCAAACCAGACCCTTCTGACACACACGAGTTTCACATGACTGAGTCACAAACAAGCCCAGCCAGCAGGGTCCTCTCACCCAAACCTGTATTTCAGGAGGGTCTGCTTTCTGTCTCTCTCCATGTCTCTCTTTCTCAATCTCTTTCTCTCTCTCTCTCTCTCACACACACACACACATACATTGATAGTAGTTACTGAATCATTTATAGTAGATGCTGAATAATTCAGAATGGATACTGAATACACCCAGGTGTAATTTCAGATTTGGAGCTGCTTTATCCCTCGGGTAAAAGTAGTCCGTCTGTATGGCCCATATTCTCCCACAGCGACGTCTCTTCACTGCAGAACCTTCCTGTTTTAAACTGGTTTAACTGGATACGGATGTATAATTAGTCACATCATTTCGTAAGTAATTAAGAGGAGCTGATGGTAGCAGGCTTTGTTTATCTGCTGCATATGTCCCGACCGACTGGGGACCAATACGATTCCCCGACCACCCAGCAGACACAGATAGATCACGGAGAGTCTGGCAGATTTGTGCTTGTCGTGTTTATCGAACTTAATCACTTTTAAATGGGCTTTTAATGAGAGAGCTGACAGTTTCCACAGGCACCACGCCAACGCCAATTAACCCCATAGCACCCAAACACCTGTTCAATCAGCTTTTCCTCTCACACACATGTTTATTTGGGTTTATTCTAATGTTATGTAGAGTTTTACAGGTAGACACTCTCACTGACCACTAGCTTTGTTTATTTGGGTTTATTCTAATGTTATGTAGAGTTTTACAGGTAGACACTCTCACTGACCACTAGCTTTGTTTATTTGGGTTTATTCTAATGTTATGTAGAGTTTTACAGGTAGACACTCTCACTGACCACTAGCTTTGTTTATTTGGGTTTATTCTAATGTTATGTAGAGTTTTACAGGTAGACACTCTCACTGACCACTAGCTTTGTTTATTTGGGTTTATTCTAATGTTATGTAGAGTTTTACAGGTAGACACTCTCACTGACCACTACCTTTGTTTATTTGGGTTTATTCTAATGTTATGTAGAGTTTTACAGGTAGACACTCTCACTGACCACTAGCTTTGTTTATTTGGGTTTATTCTAATGTTATGTAGAGTTTTACAGGTAGACACTCTCACTGACCACTAGCTTTATGTTTATTCTAATGTTATATAGAGTTTTACAGGTAGACACTCTCACTGACCACTAGCTTTATGTTTATTCTAATGTTATATAGAGTTTTACAAATAGACACTCTCACTGACCACTAGCTTTGTTTATTTGGGTTTATTCTAATGTTATGTAGAGTTTTACAGGTAGACACTCTCACTGACCACTAGCTTTGTTTATTTGGGTTTATTCTAATGTTATGTAGAGTTTTACAGGTAGACACTCTCACTGACCACTAGCTTTGTTTATTTGGGTTTATTCTAATGTTATGTAGAGTTTTACAGGTAGACACTCTCACTGACCACTACCTTTGTTTATTTGGGTTTATTCTAATGTTATGTAGAGTTTTACAGGTAGACACTCTCACTGACCACTAGCCTTGTTTATTTGGGTTTATTCTAATGTTATGTAGAGTTTTACAGGTAGACACTCTCACTGACCACTAGCCTTGTTTATCTGGGTTTATTCTAATGTTATGTAGAGTTTTACAGGTAGACACTCTCACTGACCACTAGCTTTGTTTATTTGGGTTTATTCTAATGTTATGTAGAGTTTTACAGGTAGACACTCTCACTGACCACTAGCTTTGTTTATTTGGGTTTATTCTAATGTTATGTAGAGTTTTACAGGTAGACACTCTCACTGACCACTAGCTTTGTTTATTTGGGTTTATTCTAATGTTATGTAGAGTTTTACAGGTAGACACTCTCACTGACCACTAGCTTTGTTTATTTGGGTTTATTCTAATGTTATGTAGAGTTTTACAGGTAGACACTCTCACTGACCACTAGCTTTGTTTATTTGGGTTTATTCTAATGTCATGTAGAGTTTTACAGGTCGACACTCTCACTGACCACTAGCTTTGTTTATTTGGGTTTATTCTAATGTTATGTAGAGTTTTACAGGTAGACACTCTCACTGACCACTAGCTTTGTTTATTTGGGTTTATTCTAATGTTATGTAGAGTTTTACAGGTAGACACTCTCACTGACCACTAGCTTTGTTTATTTGGGTTTATTCTAATGTTATGTAGAGTTTTACAGGTAGACACTCTCACTGACCACTAGCTTTATGTCTATTGGGGTTTATTCTAATGTTATATAGAGTTTTACAGGTAGACACTCTCACTGACCACTAGCTTTATGTTTATTTGGGTTTATTCTAATGTTAGTTTATAGGCATACACACCTACAAACCACTAGCTTTATGTTTATTTGGGATTATTCTAATGTTAGTTTATAGGTATACACACCTACAAACCCCTGACTTTATGTTTATTCTAATGCTGTATAGAGTTTTACAGGTAGACACTCTCATCGATTACAGACTATGTTTATTTGGGTTTATTCTAATGTTATATATGAGTTTTACAGGTATATACACATATTCACTGAATCATTAACCACTAGACTGCTAGGTAGTCGTTATGCTGTTGCTATGGTATTTCAGTGGATGCTATGGTATTTTAGGTGGTTGCTAGGTAGCTGATATGCTGTTCCAAATAGTGGTTGCTATGTTTTTGCAAGGTGGATGCAATGGTATTATTAGGTGGTCGCTATGGGATTGTTAGGTGACTGATAAGCGTTTCCTAGTAGTGGCTGCAAATGTATTGCAAGGTGGATGCTATAGTATCCCATGTAGTTGCTAGGTGGTTGTTGGCAATTCCAAATAGTGGTTTCTACTCTACTGGAAGGCGGATGCAATGATGTTCTAAGTAGTGGTACTGCATGGCAAATACTGTGGTACCCCAGGTGTTTTCTAGGGTGTTACTAGGTGGTCTTTTTTATGCTGTTCAATGTGGATGTTGCCATGGTATCACAGGTTACATAATGCACCCTGAGAGAAGGTGTAGACTGTGCCCACCTGAGTGAACTCATTATCTATATAACTGTACGCCGGAGCTGGAAAACGACATGAAACCGTGTGAGCCGCTGGGAGAAGAACACGGACCCGTTACACTGCCTCATCTAAAATTCATGCTGGTGAGATTTCAGTACAGAGGCACACAGGAAGAGTCCTGATCAGGGACGTTCTCATGCAGGAATGACTCAGAATATGGAGGCTGCAGAAGCAGCTCTGCTGTTTGAAGCCGGGACGGAGGTGATAAAATATTGAGCGTAGAGTTTTTAATCATTGAACGTGTGCGTTCCCGCAGAGCTTTAACCCCTCCCCCTTAGAAACTTCTGAGATCTTCCGATTTACAAGCCTGATTGGCTCACCGGAATGTCATAATCATTGATTAATTATGTTTTGGAATATTTTAATAAATTTGTAATAATTTACATAATTATGCAGCAACAGACCACTTCAGGGTCATGCTATAGCAGCTATGTAGTGTTCCCTGCCTGATCCACTAGGGGGTGCTAGTACTTGCAAGGAGTACAACAATTAACCACATCTGATTAGTAAAAGGCTACACATCTGTGAACTCCTTCACAGGTATGCTAATTAGGGATGTCACAATCAGGTTATTTTGGCCCCCGATTCGACCAGAGCCTCTTAATGCCGAATATCAGCCGATACCGGTCCGAACCTGTTCAGTAAAGTCCCAGAACGAGGCATTCTGGACTGATTGATTTAGTTTAGTCGAGACGTTTCTCAAAACGACATGACGTCCAGTCTGACTCTCCTCCCTGACCAATCAGCTCCCAGCTCCTTTACAACACTGCAGTCTGATCACTTCATGTGAACGGGCTCTTCAGTGCTGAATTATAAACAGAGAAAGGCAAGCGATCGGTTCTCCGGTTCTCCCGCTGGTAAAACAGACCGTTTCAGTGAGTTTTATAAAGGGTCAGATATTATGGTCTGTTTTCATGTTCCACTGTAAAACAGCTCCACACTGCTGCAGACTCTCAACTCCTTTATTTATCTTCTGAGAAGGTCCGCACTCTTGAAGTTCTGAATGCCGTGGTTTAAACAAAGACTTGTGAAGACTGCTAGCCAACCAGTATAGGGTATATTTTCAACTGGATGACCAGCTTTTCAACCACCTAGACCAGCTAAGGCTATTCGAAACCTTTTCCATTTACCTAGAAAAACAGATATTGCGCCAGATGGGTACTTTACTATGCTAGCTTGCGATTTAGCATGGCTAACAACAACAAGAGCAACTATAAAGGCAACACACCGCCTTCTGAAACCAAAACTTATGACCAGACAAAGCAGCAACGCATAGTTTTGTGTACGTTTATGCACAAACTTAACAAAAACACTGGAAGTCCTGAATGTAGTGACCAATACAGGCATTTTTTAACGGCGGAGATAGTATTGTCCGTTTTAGGCCCGATCCGGTTATGATCCTGTGTTTTTACCACTTTTGTCCTCTAGGTCTTAGAACGTACATTATTCCTCTAGTGCTGATGTTCATGATCGATCTACAGAAGCTCTTGCTGAAGCAAAGTGGAGCCTATTAATACTCTTGACTTCAGAAAGAACACTGAGGTCCACAAACTTTTGGGCATTTTTCAAGAATCTGGCGCTACAAAAAAATGCTGTTTTTGGCCAGTTTTCACGAGGCTTTGCTACTCATGAAAACATCTTTAAGCTCCTTTCTAGACAAAGACTGAAATGCCTCAGTCAAGAGAGAGCAGATCCACCCACAAGCCAGTAACACATGTCTCATCGCACAGGCCTTTTTAGCCAACAATTTCCAAATAATTAAAGACCATAATTAACAATTTAATGCTCCGGCAGCAGCCACAATAAAGCCTGCTGTGACCCCGTCCTGCTGAGAGCTTGACAGCACTCCGAACTAGCAAAACAAGGAAACCACAAGAATGACTGTGAAGAAATAAGTCCAGACATGGATGGCGACAGCCATTAGCTTGTGTGGAATTTCAGTTCTTTCTTTCTTCCGTTGCTCAAAACGCTGTACGAAGCAGGTCCCAGCACATCTCGCCCATCTACGCCTCGCTCCTCTATCTGATCAGCGCCGCTCTTTCTCCTGCTTAGTGGAAATTGTTGGAGAAAATGCTGATCCTGGCAGATCCTGACAAAGTGCACATGCTGCAACAAATCGAGGACCCCCCACCACCCCACCCCGCCCCCACACCTACACCAACCGGTCGTCTCAGGTTTGGTCTATACTGTACAGCACTGTATACACCCATTACTCCTAAAAGTGTTTTCTACAGATGTTTTGATCTAGTTTTTTTTTTTGTCCTGAGTGCCTTAATGATGTGTATTGGATGATACCAGTCCAATATTGGTGTTTTCAAAGATACAGCCTCACTGTTTTGGCAAGACATGCTAGTCTGCTAACTAATTCTATGGTATGCATGACAACTTTAAGGCTAAGTCTTTATTTTAACCCAGACAAATTGCTACACCCCAAAAGAAAGAACTGTTAAAACCCAGAAGTGCTGGTTCTATCCCAGTATAAGGACTGGTTTTAGGGCTGGTCAAAATCCAGGTTTAAACCCAGAAGAATCTCTTATCAATGACTTTTTCATTTGTATTGCTTACAAAAGACAACAAGCCAAAGATACTAAAATAAATAGGATAAAGCCTTTGATACAATCCTATGTTTTTACCACTGTGTTCTAACAGAGCGCCCTCTGGTGTCCTCAATGCCTCATGAACGTACATTCATTTTGTCCCGGACTAAGCCCTGGTTTTAGTGCAGAAGAAGTGCTGGTTTTAACCGAGGAGCTATTTTTTGTTTACGCAGAACCAGTGTTGCTTTTACCCAGAATAAATGTGTGGTGGTTTAACCCAGAAAAGGCTCTGGTTTAACCTAGAAGTGGTGCTGGTTTTAACCCAGAAGAGGCTCTGGGTTAATTCAGAAGTAGTGCTGCTTTTATCCTATAAGAAGTTCTGGTTTTAACACAGAAGAGGCTCTGGTTTATTCCAGAAGTGTTGCTTTTAACCCAGAAGTAGTGCTGGTTTTATCCCAGAAGAGGTTCTGGGATAATTCAGAAGTAGTGCTGGTTTTAACCCAGAATAAGTGCTGTTTTTAATCCAGAGGAGACTGTGGGTTTACCCCAGAAGTAGTGTTGGTTTTATCCCAGAAGTAGTGCTGGTTTTAACGCAGAAGCAGTGCTGGTTTTAACCCAGATAAGGCTCTGGGTTAATTCAGACGTAGTGCTGTTTTTAACCCAGAAGTGGTGCTGTTTTTAACCCAGAAGAGGCTCTGGGTTAATTCAGAAGTAGGGCTGGTTTTAACCCAGAATAAGTGCTGTTTTTAATTCAGAAGTAGTGCTGGTTTTAACGCAGAAGCAGTGCTGGTTTTATCCCAGAAGAGGTTATGGGTTAATTCAGGCGTAGAGCTGTTTTTAACCTAGAAGCAGTGCTGGTTTTAACCCAGAATAAGTGCTGTTTTTAATCCAGAGGAGTCTGTGGGTTTACCCCAGAAGTAGTGTTGGTTTTATCCCAGAAGTAGTTCTGGTTTTAACCCAGAAGAGGCTCTGGTTTACTTGAGAAGTAGTGCTGGTTTTAACCCAGAAGAGGCTCTGGTTTACTTGAGAAGTAGTGCTGGTTTTAACCCAGAAGAGGCTCTGGTTTACTTGAGAAGTAGTGCTGGTTTTAACCCAGAAGAGGCTCTGGTTTACTTGAGAAGTAGTGCTGGTTTTAATCCAGAAAAACTACTAAACTACTGGGCTAAACGATCAATCATAATATGCCTGGAACAGCCTACTGTCCACTTATATATAATGGTGAAGTCATCGAGAATATGCAATAAGCACTGGGGAAGTTACTTAATAAAGGTGACCCTTAACAAATGACTATTTACTACATCAACTCTCTCAACATCTACTATCACAATCTCAATCTTCATTTCAGGTAGAGGGCTGGACAACAGACAATCTAACTCTCTGAAAAGTCTCCCACGTCCCTTCGTCTGACGGCCTTTTTTAGGGGTCTGTTATTTTTTCGGAAACCTCAGCGGATGTCTCTGTGGCAGGAAGTTACAGATGGATGTGAGGAAGTGGCTTCTCATTGTTTCGTGAGCCGAGGGCCCCTGGCCTCCTTCCCCTCGTGCGACGTTCTCTGTACAAGTGTGAAGTCCGGAGCCCTGCAGAGGAAACACGGCTTAAGGCTGGGTGTGTTCTGGGGCAGTTTGGGCTGCTGAATGAGGTCACTTGGAAAAGTTGTCTTTTCTTAACCTGAGGAGTAAACGTCTCCGAATTCAGTTGTTTTGGCAATTCCCACACTCTTGCTGGGACAGGTGAGCCTAGTTTTGCCGTGCCGCCATTGGCTGCATGGAATGGTCAATGGCATTTCAACAATGGGGAGTTAGGGACCAAAATATCGGCTATAAAGGTTCTGTGGTAGAAAATAACCTCTGATGCAGGGCAAGATCGGTGGCCAGCACAGCAGCGAGGCTAAAATCACGTTAGTGAGGCTAACGGACAAGATAGTGATGCTATCGCTGTGGTAGCAATAGTGTGCGAGGTGGACGCAGTACTGATGCTAACACAGCGATTGATCGACGAGACTCCCAGCTAACTCTCTTGATTTCAAAAGAAATAAGAACAGGGATACTCCTGCCTCTGCCGCAGCTCCCAGGCAAGAAACGGGAAGGTCGCCGTGGCCCGTTAGCACCTGCGGTTCTTCTGTCAGCAAGCGTCAAGCGATCAGACAACCCTGTCAAGCAGGGAATTCCTCTGGACTCAAAGCAGCCTGGCCAGCTGCCCACGAACACTGATTACCTTCACTCTCCTCCCCTCCATCTCTGCTCATGACCTCCTGCCTCACTTCCTCCCTGACTGCTCGCCAAGTGCTGGAGTTACACGCAGATTACAGAGAGGATGTAGCAGCAGCTTCGATTTCTCTCTCTCTGGGCCACCCAAAGCTCCGAGATAAGGTCTACATCCCCTTCTTCCTTTCCTTCTTCCCTTACGCTCTTCCTCTCCTGGATGAACTTAAGAGATAAAAAAGCCTCAAAGTAGGAAACTGAAACAAATCTGAAACAAATCTTTACGTATCACTCCGCCTTTTTCGGTTGCAACCTAGCAATAAACAGCAGCCGCTTACAAAAATACCCCCTAAACTGGGGGTAACATGACGCAACATGACTGTGCAACATGACGGTGACTCTAGCTAAAGCGTCTGACTGAAAATAGTTATTAGCTATCTCTGCAGACAGAGATCTAACAGAAAAAATAGCTAACTCTAGATAAAACGTCTGACTGAAAATAGTTAATAACGGCTAACTAAAACATTAAAAGTTAATAGTGATCTCAGCTGACAAGTAATGGCTAATTCTAGCTAACTCTGCAGACTAAAAAAAATAGCTAACTTTAGCTAATACTTCTGACTGAAAATAGTTAATAACTCTGCTACAAATAGCTAACTCTAGGTCTAGGTAATACTTCTAACTGAAAATCATCCAAAGCTATCTCAGCTGAGTAGAAATAAATCACTCTGCTCAATCAACTCTAGTTAACTCTGCTGACTAAAAGTAGGTGAACATAGCTAATATTTCTAACTGAAAATTGCTAACTAGTTCTAAAGCTAGCTTAAGCTAATGCTTCTGACTGAAAATAGTGAATATCTATCTAAGCTAAATAGAAATCCCTAATTCTAGCTGACTCTGCAGACTGAAAATAGCTTTAGCTAATACTTCTGACAAAAAAGTTAATAACTGCCAACTGAAAATAGCTAGCTCTAGCTAACTCTGCTGAATGAAAATAGTAAATATCTATATCAGATGAATAGAAATAGCTAACTCTAGCTAACTCTGCTGAATGAAAATAGTAAATATCTACATCACCTGAATAGAAATAGCTAACTCTAGCTAACTCTGCTGACTGAAAATAATCAATAGCTAACTCTAGCGCAAACTTCTGACTGAAAATAGCTCATAACGGCTAACCAAAGAATAGTAAATATCTTTTAGCTGAATAGAAATAGCTAACTCTGGCTAACTCTGCTGAATGAAAATAGTAAATATCTATATCAGCTGAATAGAAATAGCTAACTCTAGTTAACTCTGCTTACTAACAATAGGTGAATCTAGCTAATATTTCTAACTGAAAATTGCTAACTAGTTCTGTTGACTGAAAAAAAACTAGCTCAAGCTAATGCTTCTGACTGAAAATAGTGAATATCTATCTAAGCTGAACAGAAATACCTAATTCTAGCTAACTCTGCAGACTGAAAATAGCTTTAGCTAATACTTCTGACTTTAAAAAATAATAACTGTAGCTAGCTAACTCTGCTGAATGGAAATAGTAAATATCTATATCAGCTGAATAGAAATAGCTAACTCTAGCTAACTCTGCTGACTGAAAATAATCAATAGCTAACTCTAGCGCAAACTTCTGACTGAAAAGAATTAATAATGGCTAACTAATAAATAGTAAATATCTATATCAGCTGAATAGAAATAGCTAACTCTAGCTAACTCTGCTTACTAACAATAGGTGAATCTAGCTAGCTAATATTTCTAACTGAAAATTGCCAACTAGTTCTGTCGACTGAAAAAGCTAGCACAAGCTAATGCTTCTGACTGAAAATAGTGACTATCTATGTAAGCTGAATAGAAATACCTAATTCTAGCTAACTCTGCAGACTGAAAATAGCTTTAGCTAATACTTCTGACAAAAAAAAGTTAAAAAAGTTAACTTAAAATAGCTAACTCTAGCTAACTCTGCTGAATGGAAACTAAAAAATAGTTAATAGTGATCTTAGCTGACAAGTAATAGCTAATTCTAGCTAACTGTAGACTAAAAAATAGCTAATTTTAGCTAATACGTCTAACTGAAAATAGCTTTAGCTAACACTTTGGACTTAATAAAAAGTTAATAACTGCCAACTGAAAATAGCTAGCTCTAGCTAACTCTGCTGATTGGAAATAGTAAATATCTACATCAGCTGAATAGAAATAGCTAACTCTGCTAACTCTGCTGACTGAAAATAATTAATAACGGCTAACTAAATAATAGTAAATATCTACATCAGCTGAATAGAAATAGCTAACTCTGCTAACTCTGCTGACTGAAAAAGGCTAAATCTTGGTAATACGTCTGACTGACAATTACTTGTAACTGAAAATAGCTAACTCTGGCTAACTCTGCTGACTGAAAATAGCTAACTCTGGCTAACTCTGCTGACTGAAAATAGCTAACTCTGGCTAACTCTGCTGACTGAAAATAGCTAACTCTGGCTAACTCTGCTGACTGAAAATAGCTAACTCTGGCTAACTCTGCTGACTGAAAATAGCTAACTCTGGCTAACTCTGCTGACTGAAAATAATCAATAGCTAACTCTAGCTAAAACTTCTGACAGAAAATAGCTCATAACGGCTAACCAAAGAATAGTAAATATCTATATCAGCTGAATAGAAATAGCTAACTCTGGCTAACTCTGCTGACTGAAAATAGTAAATATCTATATCAGCTGAATAGAAATAGCTAACTCTAGTTAACTCTGCTTACTAACAATAGGTGAATCTAGCTAATATTTCTAACTGAAAATTGCTAACTAGTTCTGTTGACTGAAAAAAAACTAGCTCAAGCTAATGCTTCTGACTGAAAATAGTGAATATCTATCTAAGCTGAACAGAAATACCTAATTCTAGCTAACTCTGCAGACTGAAAATAGCTTTAGCTAATACTTCTGACTTTAAAAAATAATAACTGTAGCTAGCTAACTCTGCTGAATGGAAATAGTAAATATCTATATCAGCTGAATAGAAATAGCTAACTCTAGCTAACTCTGCTGACTGAAAATAATCAATAGCTAACTCTAGCGCAAACTTCTGACTGAAAAGAATTAATAATGGCTAACTAATAAATAGTAAATATCTATATCAGCTGAATAGAAATAGCTAACTCTAGCTAACTCTGCTTACTAACAATAGGTGAATCTAGCTAGCTAATATTTCTAACTGAAAATTGCCAACTAGTTCTGTCGACTGAAAAAGCTAGCACAAGCTAATGCTTCTGACTGAAAATAGTGACTATCTATGTAAGCTGAATAGAAATACCTAATTCTAGCTAACTCTGCAGACTGAAAATAGCTTTAGCTAATACTTCTGACAAAAAAAAGTTAAAAAAGTTAACTTAAAATAGCTAACTCTAGCTAACTCTGCTGAATGGAAACTAAAAAATAGTTAATAGTGATCTTAGCTGACAAGTAATAGCTAATTCTAGCTAACTGTAGACTAAAAAATAGCTAATTTTAGCTAATACGTCTAACTGAAAATAGCTTTAGCTAACACTTTGGACTTAATAAAAAGTTAATAACTGCCAACTGAAAATAGCTAGCTCTAGCTAACTCTGCTGATTGGAAATAGTAAATATCTACATCAGCTGAATAGAAATAGCTAACTCTGCTAACTCTGCTGACTGAAAATAATTAATAACGGCTAACTAAATAATAGTAAATATCTACATCAGCTGAATAGAAATAGCTAACTCTGCTAACTCTGCTGACTGAAAAAGGCTAAATCTTGGTAATACGTCTGACTGACAATTACTTGTAACTGAAAATAGCTAACTCTGGCTAACTCTGCTGACTGAAAATAGCTAACTCTGGCTAACTCTGCTGACTGAAAATAATCAATAGCTAACTCTAGCTAAAACTTCTGACAGAAAATAGCTCATAGCAGCTAACCAAAGAATAGTAAATATCTATATCAGCTGAATAGAAATAGCTAACTCTGGCTAACTCTGCTGACTGAAAATAATCAATAGCTAACACTAGCTAAAACTTATGAGTGTGAATAGTTAATGCTAGCTAGCTCTGAGAATACTTAACTCTAGCTAACTCTACTGACTGAAAACAGCAAGCCCTTTTAAACAATCCCTTGTTCTTCTCCACGTGCTCTGGATTTCTCCAAACACACTGTGGAGCGACTAGGGCAACATTTGAAGGAATGGAGGAGAGCATGTTAACTAGCTAACTAGTCACAGCAGGTCCATGTGTGCTTCAGATCTTGGTCCCGTGGCTCAAAGCGCTCGTGAACTGAACACGGACTGCTGACTGAAAATATGTAGGTCTAGCTAACATACAATAGTGCTAACTGACAGTAGTGTCAGTCTTTATATATATATATATATATATATATATCTCAGGAGAGAGACACATACACACATAAAGGGACGGAGGACAGACGGAGAGACAGATGAAGACCTATATGATCTCAAAGTGAGCCCGAGTCTGACAGCGTAGGCATACTGAACTTAACAGGACGGGACAGACTCGCGCTTCAAAACCCCGACCGGAAAACCTGACCCGACACTGCGTTCAGGAAACTCTCATCTCCAGGCCTGCAGACGTGGCCGGAATTCCGGAAGCATTCCGCAATTATCCATACGGAGTCGGTTACTTCAGGGTAATTTTAGCCTGTTTATGCGACACTGTACGTCTCCTGTCTGATATCTGGGTCAAAGAGACAGAAAGGAGACACACACACACACACACACACACACACACACACACACACACAGAGACCTCAGCAATGGCTATTATATTACGTACGTACTGCAGAGTGTATTTTTACTGCACAGTATTTTTCCCCATCATGCCCTTACTAGCGATAATTACTGCTGTGTGTGTTATTATATACATTCATTATTATATATTTCCTAAAGCTCTGAATAGTATGTGTATAATGAAAATAGCCAATGCTAATGAACTGAAAACAGTGAACAGTGAACTTGCTAACTGTGCTGATTAAAAATCGCCAACGCTAGCTAACTGAGATAATCTAAATCCAGCCAACTTTGCTGTTTGTAAAGAACTAATGCTAGCTAACTGAAAACAGTAAATCCTAGCCTATTCTGCTAATAAAAAAAAAAAATGGTGGAAAACTCCATGAACTAATAAGCAAATGTCTCACTTACTCTGCCGATTGTAAACAACTAATGCTATATAACTAAAAAAAAAAAACGTAAACCCTATCTAATTCTGCTAATTTAAATAAAGCAAATGATGGCTAACTCTGCTGACTGAAAAAGCTAATGCTAACTAAATAAAAAAGCAAACTGTAGCTAGTTCTTCTAATTGAAGAAGCAAACAACTGATAACTCAGTAAACTAATAAGCAATGCTAACTTACTCTTTTGACCAGAGAAAGAAAACTCTAGCTAAGCTGCTGATTGTAAAGAACTAATGCTAGCTAACTGAAAAAGTAAACCCTAGCTTATTCTGCTAATTAAAAAAGAAATGATGGCAAACTCAATAAACTAATAAGCAAATGCAAAAAAGCTAACTCTAGCTAACTCTGCTGATAACTAACTAATAACTGAAAACAGTGAATTCTTGCTAACTGTGCTGATTGAAAATAGCCAATGCTAACTTTAGCCTTGCTAATAAAGAAGCAAAGTCTTGCTAACTAATGCTTGTTGGATGACTCGGTGATGCCACAGCCATCCGTGGCCGCTAGTCCCAGAGAGCATGACTGGCCTCGCTCTCTCTGGGTTGGTAGGAAGGCCCTCACCCCTCCCACCCTAGAGGGGAAGGGAGGAAATTGGGAAAAGTGGAAATCATGTTTGCTTTTGAGAACGATCGTTTTATCACCCAGGCCTAGAGCTGTTGCCTGTAGCCGGATGGGGCTGGGATATAAACCCTCGCCAGGTTCCAGAGTGACTCAGTAGATTCTGGGACGCTGAGGAAACTCCTACATTCCCACAGTTCCTGCCGGCTCTTGCTCAAACAAGCTCCCGCGGTAGATCCTGCCAACAAGCCTGCCAAAAGCTCCATACTTTCAACAAGATGAAATTCATAATCTCCTGCCCACACACACACACACACACACACACACACACACACACACACACATTTCATTTTTATCAGTGCGATGATGTCGGCCTGATACAGCACTCATATTTGGCTGGAGGCAGTTTGCTTTGGCATCCACTGCTCTTGCATAGCCTGAGCACCCAGCACCCAATCACAAACCAGCCTACAATTAAAAATACGTACAGGTATCAGGCCAATACGACTAGCCAGGGCCATGACTGAGATTTTGAGATACCGCCACCACGTTCGGTCTGATTGTGGGCGATGTGGGCTTGCATACAGCTTTTTGATGGGATGCACCATTTAGCCCATAGGAAATCATTGAAATCTGTCCAAAAACTTTTAGCCAAACATTCAAACCTCTCTCCTGGCCAAATTGTCTGGGCTACAAACACCACATTTGGCAAAATTGTAGAACCAACTGCGTATTTGTATGCTCTATGCTTAATGAAGCAATACGTCCTACAGTTTTCCTAAAATTGTCGTACATTTTTTCCCTATTGGAATGAATGGCGGATTGTTTAGCGGGGTCACACTGACGATGCTACTCTCCCACACAGCAGCTGAGAGAATGCAGAATTTCCAGCACATCTGTCTGTGCTGGGTTTTAGCTCCCCAGATTTTGGCCACAAGTTTGTGGACACAGCTCTGTAAGACAAAAGTACAGAAGGAGCAAAGGTGAGCAAAGGTTTTGACATATTAGCAAAAAGTTTGTGGACACAGCCAAATCAGCCAAATGCATTGGATGAATTTTTGAAACAATCATCAATCACAACAGCTATACCATAGCAACCTGTGCAAGTTGCAAATAAACATTAGAGACATCCTGTATTAATAATAATAACATTACTTTACATTACTCCCCATACAAAAATGAACCCTTTACACATTTACTGTAAGCAAGGCCGGAAGAGTAATTGTTCTTTTTTCTCTATGGAAGTGGAGATCAGATGATTAGATCTCCTGAGATTTGTGTTCCTGGTCTATTTTGGTCTATTTTGGCTACAGAAACTCCCAACATATCCAACATACTGTTACAGCCGGCCACTTTATCAGCCACTTCCAGTAATTCACTGTTATTAAACCAGAGAGAGCGAGATCGATTACTGGACACAGCATTAGCATAATGCCATTTAGGCTAGACATTCGAACCTGTGCTTTAAAAGGCAGAAAATATGCTCAGAATGTGTTGAAGGACACATTGGAAGCAAGTGAAGTAACTGATTGCGGAGCTTGAACATATCTCAGGTGCTTGATATGGGTTTGCTAGGCCAAGCAGATGCTGTACTGGGTTGGAAGTTGGAATTTGCTTTGCTGTGCCTTTGCCAAGAGGTTTCTATAACACATGCTTGTTAGATTGCTGCTATGGTGTTGCTAGGTCGTTGCTAGGTGGTTCTTAAGATGCCCCAGGTGGCTGTTAGGATGTTGCAATGTTGATGTTGCCAAGTTGTTGCGATGGTGTCCCAGGTAGTTTCAAGGATGTTGACACAGGTGGTTGTTATTGGATCTCTAATGGTTGCTATGATGTTACATGTTACTAAATGGTTGCTATGAGATCTTTTTTGGTTGCTAGGATGTTGCTAGATAGGTATTGGCCTGCTGCTAAGTAGCTGCTTGTCTAGGTGGTTGGGTTGATAGTTGGTTGTTATTGGATCTCTAGTGCTTGCTGTGATGTTGCTGGGGGGTTGGTTTGCTGATGCTAACTAGCTGCAAGT
This sequence comes from Salminus brasiliensis, assembly GCF_030463535.1. Lineage (NCBI taxonomy): Eukaryota > Metazoa > Chordata > Actinopteri > Characiformes > Bryconidae > Salminus > Salminus brasiliensis. The sequence continues at coordinate 29,238,958 of NC_132895.1, read as the reverse complement.
CTAGCTGGCTGCTCTTGGGTGTTGTTTGCTGGTTGCTATGGTGCTTGAAGTTGTTGTGAAAGTGATATGCTGTGTTGCTTTGGTCTTTCTATGTGATTGATAAGGAATCTCAGGTGGTTGTTAGGATGTAAGGATATTGGTGATGCTAATGGTGTCCCGGGTGGATCAGAATATCAATATCTGTTCCAATGGGTTGCTAGGGTGTTGCTACATGGTTGTTTCAGTGTTGCTAGGTTGTTACTTGGTGGTTCCCAAGATGCCTTGGGTATTTGTAAAGATGTTGCAGTGTTGATGTTGCTAAGTAAGTGCTATGGTGTCCCAGGTGATTGCTGGGATGTCGTTAGATGGTTGTGATTGGATCCCTACTGCATGCTATGATGTTGCTATGGGATCTCTAGTGGTTACTGGGATGTTGCTGGATCATTTGTACAGTGCTGCTAAGTAGTTGTTCGTCTAGGTGGTTGCTAGGATGTCGGTGGTTGTTATTGGATCTCCAGTGGTTGCTATGATGATGCTAGATGGTTGGCATGGTGCTGCTTACTACCTGCTGCTCCAAGTGGTGCTCCAAGTGGTATTTCTAGGTGATGTAATAATATCGGTGCTGCTATGGTGTCCCAGGTGGTTGCTGGGATTTTGCTAGGTGGTTGTCAGGGAGTCAGAACTAGTTTATAAGAAAATAACAGGCTAGTTTTGCCACCAGTGATAACTATGGCTTTTAAATACCATACCAACTGGTATCTGGCAGCCCGGACCAGTAAAGACTAAATGGGTATTTGTGACCCACTGTAAAACACAAGCCTGAACTCCAGACTAACATATTTCTCCCTTGAGAAATCCCCTTACACATAGCTTATTGCAATATCGTGCCAAAGTAAGGTCCCACAACCTATTAGAAACAGGCCGACAGTGGCCTACTGTTTTCAATGAATACATATTCTCTCTCTCCCACACACACACACACACACACACACACACACACACTTACTGTAGAATGTCAGCTGCAATATGTCTTCAATTGATCACATTTGCTTGAATCAGCCAAATAAAGAATCAGCTTTAGTTTCGAGGAAAGGAGCTCTAGGGTTCATTGATCTTTCAGGTGCGCTGCATTAGAACAGTGCTTGCTTTCTCAGCTGGTCCAAGTTTTCGTTTTTAGCCTTCCCTCACTGTGCTGTGTTAGAACATGCCGGGTTGGCTGAGACGGGAATGGGAAACAGACAGCTCAGCTCCTCCAAGAAACACTTGCAATGGGATGCCATGTCTATATTTTCAATAGCACACTTCCTTCTGCCAGTACTACAACTAGTAGTGTTAAGGTTGTTCTCAAATGCCACTCAATCCACTGTGATTAGCTGTAATGCTATAACTTAGTGTAACAGCTAAAATGATGGAAAGCTTTACATTACTAGTAAAAATAACCACTGACCGGGAGTCATTCCATGAAATCAGTGTCAGTTGGACATTGCTAAGCTGAAGTTCAGTCATTTGTAGCTTTAATGACATCATACGTTTCTGCAGAGTAACAGTGAGAGTTACAACCCTGTTACACTGGGCGTATGACTCAGAGAAATGTTACCTGGGTTGAATACCAACAGTATTAACATTATACTGGTTAGCATCCGTTTAAAAAAAACAAACAAAAAAAACAAGCTTAAGTAAACTACTCCGTCTATTTTGTGTGACGGGGTGGTCATGCCACGTTTGACGAACCCTCTCAAGGACTGAGGACACACCAAATAAGTCGGTGTATTGGTAAAACACAACTCAGTGACAGATGATAAGTGATTACATTTGACCTTGAATGAAGGATAAGCTGATTTTTAAAGTAAATGTGAAAACAGATACCCATCTGAGGGGCCAGGCATCCAGCTAAAGTTAGCATCCCATGCTAATCTTCAGTTCATCAGCTAAACAAACCAACAACTTTAAAGTTATAGTCAACTTCAACAGCTACAGTCTCTCATTAGGGTGAATATTAATAACACTCTAAATGTAGGTATTGTGATATACACTGAGGAGGAGCTACAGTCTCTCATTAGGGTGAATATTAATAACACTCTAAATGTAGGTATTGTGATATACACTGAGGAGGCGGAGCTACAGTCTCTCATTAGGGTGAATATTAATAACACTCTAAATGTAGGTATTGTGATATACGCTGAGGAGGAGGAGCTACAGTCTCTCATTAGGGTGAATATTAATAACGCTCTAAATGTAGGTATTGTGATATACACTGAGGAGGCGGAGCTACAGTCTCTCATTAGGGTGAATATTAATAACACTCTAAATGTAGGTATTGTGATATACACTGAGGAGGAGCTACAGTCTCTCATTAGGGTGAATATTAATAACACTCTAAATGTAGGTATTGTGATATACACTGAGGAGGAGCTACAGTCTCTCATTAGGGTGAATATTAATAACACTCTAAATGTAAGTATTGTGATATACACTGAGGAGGCGGAGCTACAGTCTCTCATTAGGGTGAATATTAATAACACTCTAAATGTAGGTATTGTGATATACACTGAGGAGGAGCTACAGTCTCTCATTAGGGTGAATATTAATAACACTCTAAATGTAGGTATTGTGATATACACTGAGAAGGCGGAGCTACAGTCTCTCATTAGGGTGAATATTAATAACACTCTAAATGTAGGTATTGTGATATACACTGAGAAGGCGGAGCTACAGTCTCTCATTAGGGTGAATATTAATAACACTCTAAATGTAGGTATGGTGATATACACTGAGGAGGCGGAGCTACAGTCTCTCATTAGGGTGAATATTAATAACACTCTAAATGTAGGTATGGTGATATACACTGAGGAGGCGGAGCTACAGTCTCTCATTAGGGTGAATATTAATAACGCTCTAAATGTAGGTATGGTGATATACACTGAGGCGGAGCTACAGTTTTTTTTATTAGGATTCGTAAAGCTTGTCCAACATGCAACAGTAGTTATTGAAGAAGCCTGGAGAGGGTTGTTAGCACCCCAGTATGCTATACACTGACTATGTACCGTGCAGAAGCAGAAAGTAGTGGCACCCAGCTGAGCTGCCTGAGTTATTTCATTCAGCTCTGGTGCATAATTACTTTGATCTGTGCGCTTTGATACTGTAATAAAGACTAATGTCTGTGTGTGTGTGTATGTAATTAATTCAGTGTGTTGATGCGGAAGCCTGCACCCCATGCTTCTCTCTCTCTCTCTCTCTCTCTCTCTCTCTCTCTCTCTCATGCAAGGGGAAATCCCCGTATGATCGCCATCTGGCCGGAATGTGGTCCCCTGCAGATGACCTTGGAAAAACAATGAAATGCTGTCTCCATGCTTTTCACTTTGTCTTTTTACTTTCTTATTTTTTTCTCTAGTGATGCTCCGATGTGGAAACTGTGGCCTGATGTCAATATCCGGCACTGTTGAAGTGCACAACAAGAGGAAAAGCGATTCAATGCAGTAAATTGAAGAAATTCCTGTTTCGCAGTCCCTAAACAGGGTGGTAAATCCATGCAAACAAGATTAATTCAATACAATACACTGAATAGACTGAGTAAGACAAGCTCGCCAACCTGAACACATCACATCAAACTATATGTGTCCAAATAAATCAAACCAGTAAAAAGAGGCTGCTGTGCTAAACACTGCCCATTTAAACACTGCCTATTTAACGTGAAATGGCCATTATGAGCCCCATCAAACTCAGCTAGACGCCCACCAAAACACCAAAACTACCAAGAGCTAATCAAAGTTGTAGGTACACTAAAGTGCGTAGTCGTACATGTTTTACGATTAAGGAGATCCCATCCACTCGTGACACTGTTTTGCCAACTGCACACAACCCAGCCTGACATGTACTTGAAGAATTGAGAAAACAGCGACGCCAGAGCATTTTAATTGCCTCTGATATGGAGAAATTAATGGACAAAAACTCCTGTGGAAACAATGTAGGGTTAAGTTTAGGCTTAGGATAAGAGTTAGGTTAAGTTTAGGTTATAGTTGAGGTTCGATCATGGGTTCGGTTAAGTTCAGCCTATGTTAGGGTTAAATTTAGATTAGTATTTAGGTGTAGCAGGTTAAGTTTAGGTTATGGTTAGGGATGCACCAATACAACTTTTTCCTTTCCAATACCGATAACAGATTTTCAAGCATCTGCCGATACGGATTACCGATACCAACTCTGTCTTTAATACTTGATAGATGGCTATAAATCCTAATATTTGTAGTGTTCCACTTTTTTATATCTTGCCCCAATTAGCATTCAAAAAATAGCATTTACTGGTTGAAACATCACCGAAAAAGATCTATGAAAAAGTAGTAAAGCATAGTCTTGCTAAGCTCAACCAAACAACTTTTTAACTGGTGTTTAAATTCACATTTCAGAGCAGTGAAACAATGTGCCTATGCAGCAATTTTACATTCAGCTACACACCTCTGTGTAATAAGGCACTAAACTTTAGTGTGTTTCCTTTAAACAAGCTGCTGAAACTCAACTTTTGGTTTCAGAACCAAATAAATACCACCTAGGAACAAAATGTGCTAAAAGTTCCATTAAATGTCTGTTTATTAATTATTTATTTGCTTTAGTTGTTTTAGTTGTTTAAACGCTTTTGTTATCATAACAAAAGATTTCACACAAAAATGTTTTAGGTAAAAAATTAAATAAATAAAATTTAAAAAGTAGGCGTCCGTAAGTTTCATAGTATCGGTGATATCTATTGACAATACCGATACTTTGAGTAAGTGCCAGTATTGACACTGATACCGATATTGTATAGATACCGGTGCAACACTTATTCTGATTAAGGTTAGGGTTAGTTTAAGGGCTATGTAAAATTTAGCCTACTTTAGGTTAGAATTAGGTTTAGGTGTAGTAGGTTACGTTTAGGCTTAGGTTGAGGTGTAGGTTACATTAAATTTAGGTTGGTTTAATTTTAGAATTAGGTTTAGGTCTAGGATAAGTTTAGGTTATGGTGTAGGTTAGGATAAGTTTAGGTTATGGTTAGGTAAGGTTATTGTTAGAAATAGGTTAGGGTTAGAATTAGGTTTAGGTATAGTAGGTTAAGTTCAGGTTTAGGTTGAGGTGTAGGTTTCGGTTTAAGTTAGAATTAGAATAAGGTTAGAATTAGGTTTAGGTATGGTTTGTCAAGTTTAGGTTTAGGTATAGGTTAGGTTAAATTAATGTTCGAATTAGGTTATACTTAGAATTAGGTTTAGGTGTAAGAGGTTAAGTGTAGGTTTAGGTATAGTAGGTTAAGTTTAGGTTTAGGTTGAGGTATTGGTTAGGTTAGATTCATGTTAGAATTAGAATTAGGTTAGGCTTAGAATTAGTTTTAGGTGCAAGGGTTTAGGTTTTGTAGGTTAAGTTTAGGTCTAGGATTGTACAAATCCTATTACTACAAATTCCTCTTGAGACCAGGCTGAAACACCAGCTGCTGGGAGTGTATACAGGAGAAGGAATCCCTCATTGTTCATTTTAGACTTAGTTACAGTTACGGTAACAGTGTGTGAGAGCACCTCCGCCATGTTTAAGCTGTACTTTAGCCTAGCTAGCTCTCACTGTTGAGTGGAAGTTGGCTCGGTGCTCCAACAGGAGATTCAGATTGGAGATTGAGAGTGAATTCTGTAACCCCTACCCACAAGTCAGTCAGCAAGCACATTTACCATGAACAAAGATACCATCCGTCTTCAGAGGAGGAATCTGGGAAAATTAGTAGGTGACGTTGCTTTTGTATCACGGGAAAATGACCAAAAGCACAGTCCACTGGAGCCTGTTTAAGTACATAAAAAGCCCATGTTGCATTTGGCAGCTTAATTAAATGAGCCTGCTTAAAACACTTCATACCCATTTAAAGGTCTAGGAACAAACAGTAGCTCTACATGTGAATCCTGACATGAAAGTGAAAGAAAAAAAAGTTGGCACCCCAGCTCAAACACTCTTCAAAAGCCAACAAGCAAGATCACCTCGCAACCCTAAAGATGAAAGTCAGGGGAGCCTGAAAGTCAGACCCCCCCCTTCAATCAATCAATCAAGTCCTGAGAAGGTCAGGAGGTCCGGAGGGTCTGAGCTCCCTTAAACCTTGACCTTTGACACTTTGTCTGAAGATCAAATGACAAGTCGTGAGAGAGATCTCGCTTTTGGGCTGGGAATTTTCTTGTTCCCCTCTCACCCGCTCTCGCTCTCTGGATCGATAGCGGCTTTCTCCTGTTCTGTAATTATTGGGATTGATTTCTTATTGATTACCTCGTAGAACAGCTCCATTAAGTCACAGTAAAGCAGCACTGCCTCACCTGTAACTAACGCTGAGCGCTCGTCTGAGGCGGATCGCAGTTAACACGTCTGGCAGAGGCGCCGCAACTCAAAAATGGTCTGCTTGAGCTGTGTTGGCTATTCTTATATTTGACACGTCTAGGTTTCTCCCAGTCGTAGATTTTGGACTATGTTTTTCTTTCGATGGAGAATCTCCACTCAAAATGCTACGAAATCCAGGACTAGGCTTAATCCATGACACAGCCTCGCCTAGCATCATTAGGACGATGTTAGCATCGTTACCACCCCAGCATCGATACCACCTTTATTTTCGGCCTTGCCCAGCGAAAGTGAGATCACTGCCAACCTCGTCTAGTGTTGCTACTGTGATACCAGTGCTACCATGCTGGCTACGGCCTCGCCCAGTGATGTTACTGTAGCAGTAACATGGCTACTGCATCACTGCCTCGTCCAGCTTCGTTACCGCGGTGTTAACACCGCTACCGCACCAGCTTTGCCCAGCATTGATACTGCCTCGACCGCCAAACCTCACCTAGCATTGCTACCACAGCGATAGAGATCCACAGTGACGCGTCTCGACTGATGGACTGCATCTGGGGTCAGTGGTCAGTCATGTGCATTAGATTTCTTCTCCCCACTCTTCCTTTAAGTGAGGCCTAATTTGTTAATTTGTCCCCAGAGAGGACGGAGAGCTTTCAGGAGTCTATGACTCTCCTTCCTCTAATTCTGCCACACACACAGGGACACTGGAACTCTTCCCTCCATTGTTCTCTGCGTTTCTATGCGTCAGCTGTAGCACGCACTCACACTCAAACACACACTCATATAACACTCATTACTGCTGACAATGCCGAGGACAACGCTGTTAGACTCGTGCCTCGTTCCTGGTCAGACAGCGCAGGCCGAACTTCCCCTGAAAGATTCAAACAGAGTGAATGATTTAATCTGTGTGACTCTAACTAAATGATTCAAACGGAATGAATGACTTAAACTGTATGATGTTTATGGTTTAGACTGATTCAAACTGACTGATTCAAACAGAACGGTTCTTACTAAAAGATTCAAACTTAATGACTTAAACTTAGACTGATAGACTCAGAGCAAATTATTTATTTGACTCAAACTAAGTGATTCAAGCACTGATTCAAATGGAATGATTCTAACTAAAAGATTCAAATAGAATTATTTCGACTGAATGATGCAAAATGAATGAATTAGGCCAATAGATATAGAGTGAATGATTTAATCTGTGCGACTCTAACTAAATGATTCAAACGGAATGATTCAGAATGAATGACTTAAACTGTATGATGCAAAATTTATGGTTTAGACTGATTCAAACTCACTGATTCAAACAGAACGGTTCTTACTAAAAGATTCAAACTTAATGACTTAAACTTAGACTGATAGACTCAGAGCAAATTATTTATTTGACTCAAACTAAATAATCATCTGACTCAAAGTAAATGATTCAAACGGAATGATTCAGACTGACCTCTTCAGATTGAATGATACATATTAAATGATCTGATTTATTTATGATGTTTACTTATACGTAAAGCAATTTTAATGTTTTTTTTTCTAGAGAAAGAGAAAGGGAGAGAGAGGGGGGGAGGGAGAAAGAGGGTGTGTGTGTGGGGGGGGGCGCGGGGGTCAGACATGACCCTGACACTCTGAAGGTCAGCAGGAAGCTTTCACACTGATCTCAGAGCAGCCTTCTGGTTTCTTTTAGAACTGTCCTTGGTCTTATTTGAGTGTTTGAGGGACACGTCCTCCTCCTTCGGGCCTTTGCTTTGTTTGCTTCCAGTAATGCTGGGCTTAAAGCGGAACGTCATCTGCTTTAATTGGTTCTGCTTGGTTTGAGTCAACATTGTGCTTCTGCCTTTGGGTTGGAGGGACTGTTAAAATACCCAGAGTAAGCCTATTTACCATCGGAAGAAAGGCTTGCATCTCTAAAACAGTAACTTTACGCAAAAATCAGTTAAAGCATTGCACGGCGTCAGAAGTCTTGCCCTAGGACTCTGATTGGAGTAGTGTGGAGAGCTTGCAAGGTCTTTGTAGCCCTTGTTTTGGCCTGTGTAGCCCTTTTATTAGGATAGTATAGGGCGGTTGGGTTAAAAACAACCCAATTTGGGTCATTTCCACAACCCAGCACTGGGTCTTTACATAACAAAACACACACTGGACTAAAAAGACCCAGCATCACTATTTCATAAGAACCCATCAGACCCAAATACATGGTTACTTAGGGCCCTATTTCAGCGATCTTTGGTGAGCCGTCAACTGCACACCCTGCAGCTTGATTTAGGGCGTGTCTGTGTGTCTTTGCTATCGTAACTCAAAATTCAAAAGGCATGTCTTTATGTAATCTCTTAATTATTCATGAGTGTGTTTTAGGCGTAGCATGCAGTAATAAACCAATCAGCGTGTCACTCGCCGTCCCCTTTAAGAGCCAGGAGCATCTCTAGCACACCAGCCATGTCCAGCATCGCAACTGTGATGTTTTCATTGCTATCGCTAATGCTGGGTTAGTCACAAGCCATGTTCATGAGGTCCCGGGCCCTTCACATCTAAACACTAGTAAATGGGGTCTACATCTTAATGCTATGAGAGCAAGGCTTGAGTCCTTCACCAGGCAGGGTCACAGGAAATGCTACAGGAACCATAACAGGGGTCATTTTATGCCACAGAACCTTTTTCCACAGTAATTAGCAGAGATTTTGGCCCCAAACTCCTTATTGTTAAAATTCCATTGCAAATTCTACGCCAACGGTGGTCTGGCAAAACATCCACCGGCTGACCACTGTTCTAATTCTGTTCATATCCTGTTTGTAACACCAGTGAACAGGAAGCAGGGTGCTTTGTTCCTGTAAGCGTGGTTATGAGTGACTCAAGTTAAACTATACAGCGTTTTTAGAAATGTCTTTAGCTGGTGTGTTTCCTCAAGTCACTGCCTTAAAGAACGAAGGACCCTGAATGAAACTGCACTAAAGGGGGGAAAAAAGGTTCACTAGTTCTCCCGTCTGTTTGCATGCTGTGGAAAAAGTGTGGTGTTCGCTTTCAGCCCTGACTCTGTAAATAGGAAACAACGAAAGTGGCTCGGTCGAGCCACACAACGCAATTCCAGCCAATCAACAACAGGGGGCGTTTATACTTGTGCAGACGATGGGGGAGGGGGAGGCCGCTAGATGAAGCTGCCATTTGGGGAATTTTTGCCTTACTACATACTAATACTGCCTTATAAAAAATACTGAAACTGCCTAACAGAAATACTGAAACTGCCTTATAAAAAATACTGAAACTGCCTTACAGAAATACTGAAACTGCCTAACAGAAATACTGAAACTGCCTAACAGAAATACTGAAACTGCCTAACAGAAATACTGAAACTGCCATAACGAAACAATGAAACTGCCTTAAATACTGAAAATGCCTTTCAGAAATACTAAAATTGCCTTAGTAAAACAATGAAACTGGCTTAAATACTAAAACTGCCTTACAGAAAGAATTAAACTGCCTTAAAGAAACAATGAAACGGCCTTAAATACTGAAACAGTCTTACAAAAATACTGAAACTGCCTCAAAGAAACAATGAAACGGCCTTAAAGAAACAATTACTAAATTTACTTTAGTTGTGTTTTGGATACTGTTTTTACAGAGCTAGCACTGAAAAGAGGGGTGTAACTGCCTTCAAAAAAGAATTCAAGAATCCAATGTCTTAAAAAAGGATTAAACTGCCTTAAACAGGAAGCTGTCTTAATGAATTAAACGGTCTTTAAGAAAGAATAAAACTGCCTTAAAAAGGGAAGTCATCTTAATGAATTAAATTGCCTTAAAGAAAAAAAAACTGCATTACAGGAAGAATTAAACCGCCTTAAAAAGGGAAGCTGACTTAAATAATTACACTGCCTTAGTAAATGAAGCTGTTTTAATGAAAGTTGAAATTCAACTTTCTCAAAAGAAGAATAAAGCTGCTTTAAAGGGATAATGACACTTCCTTAAAAAAAGAAGAAAGAAGACTGCCTTAAAGGAAGAAGACAGTTACCTTAATGGTAAAAGAGTATTACTTTGAAAAGAGCGCACTGCCTTCAAGGCAGAAGGCATTAACTTCAATAATAGAGAACACCTTATTGCCTTTGCTGCCACAAAGGAAAAGAAACCTGAAGACATGAGGGAAGAATAAAACTGCCTCAGAAGAAGCCCATTGTGGACTGTTTGTTCTTTATATATATATATATGTGTGTGTGTGTGTGTATACAGTCTGAAGTGGATTCCGGGTCGAGGGTAACCTTTAGTGAGTGTGTTTATAGTACTCGAGTGGCAGGCGGTGCGGTTTACTAAGTTTAGCCCACACTAATCACTTCGATAACGATCAGCAAAGCTATTTAGCCGAGACAATGAAGAAGGGTAATGGCAGCATTCCCCAGCAATGAGGTCTGGACTCAGCTCGAGTCACTGGTCAAACAAACAGCACGGCAAACAAACTCTGAATAACCTTGAGGGGAACGCAATTAATGTGTGTGTGTGTGTGTGTGTGTGTCAGTGTATAGAGCCGATAACAGGACTGCTTACTCACTCACACACATCCACTTACTCACACCATACGGCATGGTGTGTGACCCCTCATTTGCTTAGTAATTGGCCAGTGGGATGCCCAGTGGCGCTCACCTGTGTGATAGGACGTCAAGACACACACACACACACACACACAGAGGCAAGTTTAGCGAAACACACTCATACAGCAAGAGTGATTTATGTGTGGAGTCATAAGGGATCGGTCTTGCCTTGTTTTACAGACAGCGCAGGTAAGCACATGGGTTATCACATCAGCCAATGACGCGAGGCATCAGGGAAAATCCATTTGGGTGCCAGTTCCTGAAAGAAAGCACTTTATTTTGATGCAGTTAGCATGCTAACATTAGCTACATTAAAGGATCTTACAGATATTGCTTGTTTCACACTGATAATCCTCCATGAGAAGGGTTAGCTCCGGGGTATAGTGTTTATATGGAATGATTTTAGCTAAATAGCTAATGTGTTAGCAAAGTAGCTAACTCCTACACTTGTGAATCGACTTAGCCATGGGTTATGGTGGCCATATAGAATGATGTTGGTTAACTTGCTAACTGCTATCCAAACTATGCCTTGCCCAGATGGTCCCCCACTCAGACCACCAGAGTTCTCGTGAGGAAATCGTTAGGAACCCCCCACATTTATTACTACACAAATTGCCTAAAATTGGGCTACGAATGGCTCAGTGGTCTAATGCTAGCGCTATGAGGGTCATGAGTTCGAATCCCGAGCAATGCAGCTTTGCCATCAGCAACCGGAGTCAGAGAGGGCACAATTGGCTGTGCTATCTCCAGGTGGGTAGATGGCGCTCTCTCTCCCCTCATCACTCACACATGTTGGCCAGCACAGTCGTCCGTTAGCTGGTGCAGAGGTGCTGGAGACCTGCCACCTGGCGATCGCGCATTAGTGACAGTTTGCAAATGCCTGGTGTTTGCATGTATCTGAGGAGAAACCGGTTTTGGGAGCAAAGTTAATGCTGGGGGAGCTATATATGGCTGGGTTCATTGGCTAGGCCAATTTGGGAGATAAAGGGAAAAATTCCACTTTAATAAACTGAAAAATTGAAGTGAGTGGTGAAGATTACTGTGGCCAGATCCGCAGACCATTGAGAAAGAAGAGAAAGAAGGTTATGGATCCAGTTTGGGAAAGGGGTCTATAAATATATCAGAACAAATTTCTTCTAAATTATTTACAAGTGGAACAACTGACCAACATGGCCATGTCAGACCATACGAGGGGGGTGGGGGGTGCTGAGACCCTCGGGACAAAAACTGAAGCTGAAGCATCACACAGCTGAAAGAATTCTGCTTGGAGGAGTGGGCAAAGCCTGTGCAATCGGAGTAGTCAGCTTGAGAAATCAGCTTTGATTTGACCTTCCGTTTCCAGTATTTTGATCTCTCCCCATTCAGTCCGGCACCTCAGTGAGCAAGCATGCTAATAGGTAGCTAGCTAGGTAGCCATTGAAATGAGAACATTTTCCAGAGGACTCAACCACAGACATCAGCCAGAGAATGTGATTTAGCTCCAGCTGCCTCAGGATTGACTGGTGATCATCACACCGGAAAGGTGTTGTTTCGTGACATGGTTAGCATAATTAAACGTTGCGATTTAGCTGCGGTTAGTTCACTAGCTACAATCAGAACTTGAGACAGAATTCTGGTTAACGTTTACTAAAGTTAATGTTAATTTTTTTCCCCATTAGCTAACCACCTTGTGGCCACGCCCACTTTCAAGAGTTTGTTTCCACCGCTTTTGTGTTAGAATTTCCCGTCATTTCAGATCAAGTGGATTACGGTCATATCGTGTTCTAATTCAGTGCAGTCTAAAATAGGCTACTGCTGTAGTCACTGACATACAGTAGAGCATCATAACCAAGCCATTGCTCTGGGTACAGACGTCCTAGTGTTGGTTCCCTTGCTTTTACAAAACGGTGGACGTCTGGACACTTGGGAGGACTTTCCCCCCCCCTTTTTCTAAATTCAGCGCCTTCATAGATGCAGGTCCTTCTGTATGTTTATAAGCACTGTGATTGTAACCTATATTAATGGTGACCGCCAATGATGGGTCAATGATGGGTAAACAAAGGTGGCCGCCCCCATCGTTTAATGGAAAATAAGGTGGATATGGGTCACTAAAATCGAGCATGGTCCTGGACATTTGGTCTAAACCCTTGAATGTTTCCAATGTCAGGCTCCATCCCCGTAATGGAGCATAGGGCCCTCACAAAAAAAGCTTAACTCATATTACCTCCATCTCCCAACACTGTTCAGAGGAAGGTCAAAATGTCCAGATGTTTGAATATGTCAAGAAAGACTAAGGTTTTCCTGGGGTGTCCTCATTTTGTCACACGACTGTAAATAATCTTACATCTAGCATCTACATGGCTTTAATCTGCTGATGGAGCACAGCGGGCTGCAGGAGCTGATGGAGCGGTCTCAGCTCCAGCTTGCAGCAAATATTTGATTGAGCGTGCCAGCACACACACACACACACACACACACACACACACACACACACTTGTGTACACAGACACATGCTCTAAAAACGCAGCATGAAGTTCAAAATCATGTGTGTGTACATACAAGACACTTCTGTGAGCAGCACAGCCAAACACACACACACACACACACACACACACACACACCTGCATACTGGCTCAACAAAGGCCGAAACCATGATCACAACACTGAAAAACTAGGCAAAAGAGTACAAATGGCACAAGGTAGTAGGTGTTTCCAATAAAGTGGCCAGTGAGTGGAAGCACAAGGTAGTGGGTGTTTCTGATAAAGTGGACAGTGAGTGGAAGCAGGTGTTTCCAATAAAGTGGCCAGTGAGTGTAATTACAAGGTAGTGAGAGTTTCTAATAAAGTGGCCAGTGGATGGAAGCACAAGGTAGGGGGAGTTTCTAATAAAGTGGCCAGTGAGTGGAAGCACAAGGTAGGGGGAGTTTCTAATAAAGTGGCCAGTGAGTGGAAGCACAAGGTAGGTGGAGTTTCTAATAAAGTGGACAGTGAGTGGAAGCAGGTGTTTCTGATAAAGTGGGCAGTGAGTGGAAGCAGGTGTTTCCAATAAAGTGGCCAGTGAGTGTAATCACAAGGTAGTGAGAGTTTCTAATAAAGTGGCCAGTGGATGGAAGCACAAGGTAGGGGGAGTTTCTAATAAAGTGGTCTGTGAGTGGAAGCACAAGGTAGGGGGAGTTTCTAATAAAGTGGCCAGTGAGTGGAAGCAGGTGTTTCCAATAAAGTGGCCAGTGAGTGGAAGCACGTGTTTCCAATAAAGAGTGGAGGTTTCTAGTAAAGGTATGGCTGAAATGGACCCACACTTATTAAATGCACACAATGTAATATAAGTTTGAGACGGGCATAATCACAATGACCCTCAGACCTGTCCGACATGGTCACCATGACACGCTCTGTCCCTGTTTGAGTGGAAAGAACAACTCAGACCTCATGATCTTTGGTAACTAAACACCCATCTCCTTCCAGGAAGGAAAGTAAGAAAGAAAAGAAGGAGTGGTCCACTGAGAGGAACCGAGCCTGAACAGGAGAAACTCCCTACGAGCATGAGAACGAATATTTGAGAGGAATCAAGGATCAAAAGGAGAACCTCCCTATGAGCACAAGGAAACTACTGAGAGAAACCAAGAACCTCCCCAGGAGCATGAGGAAGAACCACTGAGATGAATGGAGAACATGTGTTCCCCACATTCAAATGGGGAACATCCCTAAAAGGATAAGGAAGAACCACTGCAAGAAACCGAGAACCTTCCCTAAAAGCATGAGGCCACTGAGCCACTGAGACAAAAGCCAGACTCAACAGGAGAACCACCCCATGAGCATGAAGAGGAACATCTAGGAGTGATGGTACATTAGCATGATGAGTGTACAACCACTTTCCACTCCAGTCAGAGCGAGGTTTTCCTAATGGGATCAAGGCATAGTAGATGTAGGGTGGTGGTGAGTTCTAGTGGAGGTCTGGGCTTTAGGTTAAAGCAGAAGTCCCAAGAGTTTAGTCATAATCTTACATACATAAACCCTGAAAAGGGGGTTCATCGATGCTTCTTAATTTAAAGGCTCTGTACGCGATTCCTATCCAGTACACTTTTCGTAAAATTCAGCCAATTCTATGCTAGGTAACGTTACTTGGATGAGGCAGCTAGCCGGTGTGCTTACCCCAGAGGTAGCAGTGTTGGGCGAGGCAGCTAGCCAGTGTGCTATTGCTGAGGTAGCTAGCTAGCTACCATCCTTGCTAGCTTCATTGTTACAAACCTGTGGTCCAACGATAACAGAAAATAACTCTAAGTTGTTTGTGCTGTGGTGTGTTTTGGATAATGAGTTTGCGTTTACTAAGGCAACAATGCTGGGCTTGCGGACCAAACGATATGAATCTGCATGCATTCATTTGGTGGGTGGAGCTTATGATGGAGCACTAGATGCACCAGAATTGTATACCGGGCCTTTAAGGCAGTGATTCTATATATATATAAGCATACCATCAACTGCCATCTGTCAAACATGGTGGAGGCACTGTTATGATAGGGGCATGTTTGGCTGCCGTGGAACTGGGGTCACTGGTGTTTACCGATGATGTCCTGCAGATAGAATTAGCAGGATGGGTTCTGAAGCGTACAGAGCTCGACCTTCTGCCTAGACCTGGTTAAATGCTGCATGGTACGGATGGATAATGACCCAAAACATAGGTTGCTATGGTATCCCATGTGGACCCCCAATAGTTTGAGCTCCCCCGCTTTAGGGTTCCTATAGAAAGGCTCAAAGAACACTTTGTGCTATTCACAAACTCAGGCACTTGTGTTGAAAGGGGGAGAGTGGACTCAGCAGGGCTTGACCACTCAGGCAACATTCCCCCTTCGGTCCATTCCAGAGCACTGCTGCGTTATCCGCCTCGGCACTTCAGCAGAGGGAGACGTACTGCAGTCTGCGTTACGCGGCGCTGCCAAACCGAAATGTGGTCCGGCCGATAAGACGCATCCACTTTTAGCAGCTTATGAATGTCACGCCATAAACGTGGTGTTAGACATTACTGTACAATATGGCATATTACTGTAAATGGGGTCAGTGCTGATAACCGTGCTGCAGTGAGTGCTATTGTACTGTAGCCCTGGCTCTCGCTCTCTCCATTTTTATCACCCTCTCCAATCCGCTGATTCATAACCTTTTGAAAGGGCGGCTGGGAAATACGATGTGTGTTTTTCTACACCCTCGGCACGTTCGCCAATCTCCGTAAATCTCTCCGTGTGAGAAGGAGACAGACGGACACTCTGACAGACAGAAGCAGGGAGGGACTCGAGCAGTCCTTTGAAATGCAGGAAAAATGCCTGACTCACAGTTTTCTCCTCTCTGGGAGCAGCCGGATAACGTGACTCTAAATCAGCAATTTTCCTTGCCGGAAGACCACGCAGGTGGCAAGGGACCCTCGCCAATTTAGTCTTTGCCAGCTCAAGCCCTCTAAAAAGATGGGTTCTTCAAGGGTTCTTTGGTAGAGGCAATGGTGATGCTGTATATAGAAGCAAGGCAGCTTAAAGAACCAATTGAATGCCTGGTTAAATGGTTCTAAATGGTTATCAACTGGTATTACTAACAATGCTAACCTGGG
This sequence comes from Salminus brasiliensis, assembly GCF_030463535.1. Classification (NCBI taxonomy): domain Eukaryota; kingdom Metazoa; phylum Chordata; class Actinopteri; order Characiformes; family Bryconidae; genus Salminus; species Salminus brasiliensis. The sequence continues at coordinate 29,222,506 of NC_132895.1, read as the reverse complement.
ACAACGCTAACCATGCTAATCTGGGACATCTTTTGGCTAGATTCGCCATAAAACACTGGAGTTTACCTCAACTGGTTTGTCCGTCCTTTACCAAAGTCTTAGCTAACTAGTTCTAACTAGCTAAGCTAGTAAATGGAACGCAGAATAATTCTGTAACTGGTGTAATCGCTGGCTAGGATTGCCCACGCTGAGTGATGTAGTGCTCCCAATGACAGCACTCAACACTTAGACAGTTGCACCACCCGGGACGTCTCTGCTGTCTGCTCTCAGACTTTATTTCTCTTAACGCGTGCCTTTCTAAATCGAGCTAAATTCGTTACCTTGGAACCCCGTTTGAGCTTTCAGCCTGTGCTGCGGTGTGGTTTGGTTGGGCCTGCTAACTAAGCTAAGCTACGCTAAGCAAAGCCAAGTCCAGCTTGCTGGCTATGGCTCCAAACACCACAGAACAGGTTGGGTTTCAACAACAACCATGTCAGTAGGGCAGCAGTTAGCCAGAATTACAATGGATAGTTGTACTGCGGTGTGCTAGCTAAGCTAATCAGCCTAGCTAGTCAGCTAAGAGTCCAAACACCACAGAACAGGTTGGGTTTTGGCTTCCCCACCCCCCAACTTTACTCTCTTAGCAGTTAACCAGTATTAGCCACCCCTGGAAATACCTCAAGGCAACCCATCAACCACAACACCATATCTTTCCAGTACCGTATCTTTAACGCTCGGTTGCCGAATTCAAAAACACACTTCCTAAGACGTATACACTCGCACGTGTGGTTGGCACAGCAACCAGGCCTCATTGTGAGCTGCTTTGGAAACCAATGTGCGTGTTGACACAGAGCACAGTCCCTCACTAACGACCGAAAACACTTTAAGGAGTCCCTGTTCCGGACCACAGCTGCTTCCAAAGAGCCCAAATTAATAGTGCTGGCTGCACGGTTGCCCCGAATCTCCCCTCGGCTCCCTCTCTGAGCCCCCTGAGAGTTCAGAGAAGTGCTGAGAGCGAGAGAGAGAGAGAGAAAGCGAGAGAGAGAGAAGGAGAGAGTGAGCGTGAAACATTCATCTCACTCTTTTAAAGACTTTATGGGCGAGAGCAGCAGTAAACCACAATGAGAGGAAGCTGTTCATCCTAGTCTGCTCTGACGTCCAGCCTGCTGCAGCCACCTGCAGGACGTAAATCAGAGAGCGCCGTGCGGTCAGGCGTGAGGGTCCACGGTGGGGGTCCACGTAAGCCACCTCACTGCAGGCCTGAGGCCTGTACTGCGCTAAAATAGAGGAGAACGCAAAATAGTGTACGATGTTATCACTCTGTATCGCTAACAACGCTAACTAAGAATGCACCGATAACACGTTTCCCTTTCCGATACAGATATCGAGTACTGATACCGATACCGATACCGACTCATCGATCAATACTGGATCGATGGCTATAAATCCTGATATTTATAGTTTTCCACTTTATCGGTAGCACTTTATTATATTTTCCCCAAATATGATTTAATAAGCTTGAAAGAACTGCATGTACTGGTTGAGGAACTGCACACGTGAACATGTGCAAGTAGGGAAGAATCATCTTGCCAAGTAAGCTTCATGTGTGTAAGCGCTAATGCTAACCATGCTAACCTGGACCAGAAAAAAAGTGGGACGTATGTTGGTTAGATTCACCTGTAATGTTGTAATGCTGTAAAGGAAATAGAAATAGAAATAGAAATAGCGTACAAGGTGAACGGAAGGCGGCATAAATATGGCAACATTACCAGTTTATAAACCATCATAGCCACTTCATAATCAATTATAATGGCTTCATGAAACATCACTGCTTTGTAAAGCATCATGACTGTTTATGTTATAGCCTAGTACAGGCCTCAAGCCTGCAGTGAGGTGGTTTACGTAGTTTTTATATAAAAACCAAAGGTGGTTCTTCTATGATATTGTTCAAAGAGCCATTTGTAGCACCCTTAAAAGTATCATTATTTATTAAGCAGATATGACGCATTATTAGGCATTTACAGTACAGTAATCCCGTATGCCTTATTATGCAGCTAATGTCTATTATGATGCCGTTTTCTGAAGCAGTATTGGTGCTATATGAAGATGGAGATATTTAGGTAAATGTTAATGTAAATGTAAAGATAAGCAAAATACCTACAAAGTATCATTACCATCTATTAGCAAGTGTTACCATCGGTTATGATGTACTATGAAGTGGTTATGAAGCGTTAGCATGCAGAGATATAATAATGATTTGATATATGAAGCAGTTATGGTGTATTATGAAGAACTGGCTTTCTTTATTAAACAGTTATGATGCATTATGGGGAAGCAGAATTAGATTTCCTGATGAAGCAGTTATGATGCATTATAAACAAGAAGCGATGATGCATTATAAAGAACATGCATGTTTTATGAAAAATAAGATTATGTAGCAGTTATGATGCTTAATGAAAAATCTGATTATGAAGCAGTTGTGCTTTATAAAGAAGTGGTTATTATGCATTATGAAAAATTTGATTAGATAAATTAGATTATGAAGCAGTTATGCATTATGAAGAAGTGGTTATTATGCATAATGAAGGATTAGCTTTCATTATGAAGCAGTTGCAAGATGCAATATGGAAAATCTGATTTATTTATGGAATGGTTATGATGCATTATGAAGAATTATATTTCTTTATGAAGCAGTTATGATGCATTATAAGGAGTTGGTTATTATGCATTTTAAAAAATTGCATTATGAAGCAGTTATGCATTATGAAGAAGAGGTTATTATGCATATCGAAGAATGCAATTTCATTATGAAGCAGTTATGTTTTATTAAGTATTTAGCTTTATTGATCAGTTATTGTGCTTTATGAATAAGGTGTTTTTTTTAAGCAGGACATGAGGTGGTGGAGGCAGAAGCAGAGATTACTGTAAATATGAGGGAGCTGATAAGATCTGCTTTGGAGCCAGGTAAGCTGTTTGGCAGCTTTGTGTACGTCTGCGCTAACGGAGGGGGTAGGAAGGCTTTTTACGGCTTGTCAGGATTATCTTCCGTGCCTGAGTTATCATGGCAGTGCTGGGACAAGTGAACTCCTACAAGTGAGAAGTAGAATAGGAGTGGGAGTGGTGGAAGGAAACCGAAGATACGTTATCTGTAGCGTGCGACATATAAGACCCTTTGTTTTGACGGAAGGTGTGAAGCTACAAATTCTTTCACACAACATGACATATAACCCCAACCTTGATAAATTCGTCTGGTGTGTGTGTGTGTGGTGTTAGGCACACACCCACCCACACACACACACACTTCTATTCCTGTGGGAATGAACAAACCACCACTGCGTGTCCAGACGAGCCCAAAGGGAATGCTGAGAATGGAATGATGACATGTTGTCGTGGGAACAGGAACCTGAGGGCTTTCTGGAAGGCGATCAGACGTTCAGGCAGAACGTACGGTAGTTCACCAGGTACCGTCTTGGACAGAGGAGGAGTTATAATTGTTTAGATAGGAAATGCTCAAACAATAACACAAATTCAGTGAAAGTGTTTATGTTTGGACAAATTTCACATAATGCTTGATATATTTGATATATAGACTGGTTTGATATGTAGACAGATTTGATATACATTTACACAATTGATATATATAGCCAGGTTTGGTATGTAGACAGATTTACTATATATAAACAGGTATGTACAGATGCGTACACAGATATAATAAATAGACAGATTTGAGATACAGAGCCAGGTTTGATATATACATAGCCAGGTTTGATAAATATATATAGACATATTTGAGATACATAGCAAGGTTTGATATTTATAGACAGATTTGAGATACATAGCCAGGTTTGAGATACATAGCCAGGTTTGAGATATACATAGCCTGGTTTGAGATATATACATATAGACAGATTTGAGATACATATATAGCCAGGTTTGATATATATATAGCCAGGTTTGACATATAAATAGTAAGGTTTGATATATATAGACAGATTTCAGACACATAGCCAGGTTTGATATATAAATAGCCAGGTTTGACATGTATAAACAGGTTCGATATATATATATATATATATATATATATATATATATATATATATATATATATATATATATATATATAAACAGATTTGGTATATATAAACAGGTTTGAGATACACAGCCAGGTTTGAGATATAGACAGAATTCATATACAGGCAGATTTAATATATAAACAGATGTGATGTGTAGGCACATGTGATGTGTAAACTAATTTCATATACATATTTGATATTTAAACACATGATATGCAGACAGATATACAGATGTACAGTGGGTGCTGTGCTGATATTCAGCTGTAGTGGCTGGAGCTGCTGCGAGGCCTAGTTCTGTAATTGCTTTGGCAGTATTGCACGTAGAGCAGTCATGCAAATAAAACCTACTGAAATGAACAGAGAAAGATAATGAAAGAGAGAGAGAGAGAGGGAGAGCGTTGGGCACTGGGGGTTTGTTCAGACTCCTGAAGCAATTTCTATCTCCCAGTTACCCTAGTCTGACAAATCCCTGAGTTTATTTAGCAGGAATTGGTGAATTAAAATTCTGTGCTCAGGACTCAGAGCTAATCAAAGAACTGCGTTCCAGACAACACACAGTTCTTATCAGACATAAGAACTGCAGCAGCGGGCAGCGGTACGCACATCTGAGCAAACCCCCCCCCCCAAAAAACAGCGCATGCGAATGAATAGAAATGAATAACAGCATAATTTCCAGCTGAGCAACACATCCTATAAATCTTCATTGGCAGATATATTTAATATATTCAACATGCCTTTGTCTGTGTGTGTGTGTGCTTGTACAAGTGTGTGTGTTAGTACATGTTTATTTAAATCAGCCTAGCCATCTACCTACCCATCCATCTATCCATCCTTTCATCTAACCATCTGTCCATCTATCTAACCATTTATCTAACGGACTATGCAACCATCCGTCTATCAAACAGTCTATCCAGCCATCCGTCTATCAAACATTCTATCCAGCCATCCGTCTATCAAACAGTCTATTCAGCCATCCGTCTATCAAACAGTCTATCCAGGCATCCGTCTATCTAACAGTCTATCCAGGCATCCGTCTGTCTAACAGTCTATCCAGGCATCCGTCTGTCTAACAGTCTCTCCAGCCATCCGTCTATCTAACAGTCTATCCAGCCATCCGTCTATCAAACAGTCTCTCCAGCCATCCGTCTATCTAACAGTCTATCCAGCCATCCGTCTATCAAACAGTCTATCCAGCCATCCGTCTATCAAACAGTCTATCCAGGCATCCGTCTATCAAACAGTCTATCCAGCCATCCGTCTATCAAACAGTCTATCCAGGCATCCGTCTATCTAACAGTCTATCCAGGCATCCGTCTGTCTAACAGTCTATCCAGGCATCCGTCTATCTAACAGTCTATCCAGCCATCCGTCTATCTAACAACTATCCATCTAACCATTTTTCCATCCATCTATCCAAACATCTAACCAACCACCCGTCTGTCTATCTGTCCATCTATTTATCTATGCACCTATCCATCTATCTAACTGTCCATCCAACTGTCTATCCAACCATCCGTCTATCTATCTATACATACCTCCGTCTACCTATCTATCTATCCATCGGTCAATCTAAAGGTCTATCCAACCATTCATCTGTCTATCTATCTAACCATCTTTCCGTCCATCTATCTAACCATTCATCTATCCAACCATCCATCTGTCCAACCATCCGTCTAACCATCCATTTATCCATCACTTAATTAGTGCAAGTATAAGATACTTATGCTTTCAAACACCTTTGGAGTCTGTAGATGCCACTGTTCCACATAAGGACAAGTACCAATGAAATTCAAAGAAGCTATTGTGAGGAACAAGACTAAAGCCATTAGAGACATCGGCCAAACCTCGGGATTACTAAAATCAACTGTGTGGAATATCATTAAGAAGAAAGAACGCACTAGTGGGCTCATTGATCGCAAAGAGACTGGTTGGCCATGGAACTGCTGATGGCAGAAGAGTCCTCACTAATTACAGACTAATTACCTCACAGACTATTACCCTCAAAAGACTTGAACCTGAACAGAAACGCAGAGTGTACAATCCAAGATGTAGACCACTAAACAGAACGGCCAGACTACAGTTAGCAAATTCTGTAATAAAGGTCTTGTGGACAGATGAGACCCATATCAACCTTTGTAATACACATAGGGTATGTAATGTTTACATACAGATACTAGTGTACCAACCAAATTCATATCGAGAGCATATTACATATATCTACTTACATCTGTGTGTGTGTGTGTGTGTGTGTGTGTGTGTGTGTGTATACTGTGTGCTGACCGGGTGTGAGGACAAAGGGAACATTTTTTGTTCTCTGTTCTTCAGAAAGAGAGGACATGAGTGAGAATGGCATGTACATTCCTGAGGGCCCCCACTCTGCTGAGTCACACTGTAACCTACACACACACACACACACACACACACACACACACACACACACACACACAGCCACAGTGTCGCACCGGGGTCCTTTGTCCTGATTTAGTTTAATCAAAGTTCTTTGTCTAACTGGTGGCACTTGTCAAGATCCAAAGTCAAAGTACCTTCTGCCACAACCGAAGAGCTTATGAACAGTTGTGATGAAGAGCTTGTAAACTTTAGGAGTCATGATGAGATTATAAACTATAGGGCACATAATGAAGAGCTTATGAACTGTAGGGGTCATGCCGAAGAGCTCAAACCGTAGTGGTTGTAATGAAGAACTTATAAACTGTAAGGGTCATGCTGAAGAGCTTTTAACTGTAGGGGTCATGATGAGATTATAAACTATGGGGCTCATAATGAAGATCCTATGAACTGTAGGGGTTGTAATGACAAGATTATAAACTGTAGGGGTCATAATACAATTATAAACTGTAGGGGTCATAATGAAATTATAAACTGTAGGGGTCATAATGAAATTATAAACTGTAGGGGTTGTAATGGCGAGATTATTAACTGTAGGGGTCGTGCTAAAGAGCTTATAAACTGTAGGGGTCATAATGAGATTATAAACTATGGGGCTTGTAATGAAGATCCTATGAACTGTAGGGGTTGTAATGACAAGATTATAAACTATAGGGGTCATAATGAAATTATAAACTGTAGGGGTCATAATGAAATTATAAACTGTAGGGGTCGTAATGGCGAGATTATTAACTGTAGGGGTCGTCATGACGAGCTAATAAACTGTAGGGGTCGTGCTAAAGAGCTTATAAACTGTAAGGGTCGTAATAAAGAGACTATAAACTACGGGGGTTGTAATGAACAGCTTATGAACTGTAGGGGTTGTGATGGTTTTTTTTTTAGGGCTGTGTGTCAAGAGCTGAAAAGAAGTTTAATTATCTGAGCAGAACCAAACATTTTAACATAGAAAATACTAAACTATGCTGAACTGAATCTTGGATCTCTGGATCTCAGAGTTACAGAGGGAATGAAGGCTAGAGATCCAACTTTATGTTAAGGTTAGCGCCCTGTGGAAGGATGATGGTGATAGAGTGGGTTGCGTATAAGGGACAATTCCACCGATTTTTCTAAATTCTCTGCATAATTAAATGTCAAATAACAACACAGTGTAACACTATTTATTCTCACTCAGTGAAATCCTACACCCTCACTGTTTCCACCATAAATCATTATAGACGCACTCGTTCTTTCCTGTTTGGGCTCTTCCATTAGAAGGCTCAAATTAATTACAAACCGCCACCCCTTCTGGGTCAGATCCAGAACCTCACATTAAACTAATGCAATCCAAATGAAATTACAGTCTCAGAAAAGAGATTAAAACTCTCTGCTGATCATTAATCACGCCTGGCAGGGAATCGGTAAAACGGATCGCATAGGCTCTCGTGAACCGAAGCTTTGACGTCGGCCATCAGTGTGAGAGAGACGTCAGACAGTGCTGATGTTACAAGGGACTGGAACTGTGGAACTAGGGATTAGCTTAGAACAGCGGTTCCCAAACTGTGGGAACCTCTGGCCTCGACCACCATCGTTATTGCGGCGTTAGCATCGCTTCCGGTGCCGTTAGCATCACTACCGCGACACTACAACGACAGTAACATCACTGCTAACATTATGATGTTAGCATTGTTTCCACTCCACCCTCACCAGCATCCCGTTAGCCGATAGCCACAAGCCATGTGGGGTTATAAGGTCCTGGGCCCTTCGCATCTAAAATCTACAACATATCTAGGGTCTAGAGCTTAACACTCAAGGCTTGAGGGCAAGGCTTGAGACCTTTACCAGGCAGGGTCACATGAAATGCTAAGTCAACCACAATAGAGGTCATTTTATGCCCCTCAAGCAATAGCAAGATATTTTCGGCCCAAACTATCCATTGTTGAAATGCCATGAACGATTCTATGCAGCCAATGGTGGCCCAGCAAAACTAGGCCTTCCTGGTTTTTCTTGTTTCCATATGGGTGCTATGATTTCCTATGATATGATCCATCCCCCGATGTACAGAACTCTCTTTGGCTAAACGTGAACATCCTAAATCATGCTGATTTATGTGAGAAATAATGTTATGGCTGCCAAAGGAATCGGTGATGAGGTCATCCTCAATTGGACATTTTGTGTGTAGCACCACAGCCAGCTTAACTAGCATTTAACGTGACAGCAGAAATCTCACCTCGTTGAGAACTCCACAAACAGCGTGAACAATGTCTTTACAGAGTCCGGACAGTGGTTTCCCGCGGCAGTCAGCCCCCAATATGCCTATTATATAAGTCTCAGAGATGCCCTACTGTTGCTTTTGCTCCATATATGAAGGGTGATGAGCTACGTATTGTCGTTGGGACCACATCTCAACAGGATTAACGTTTCTAGCCAGGAATTCTCGTCCTTCTTGTCTTCCTGTCTGGGACATAGGCGCATACTATACGAATTTAATTGCCCATTACATAGTTACCAATTCCCACTTCATTTATTTCAAGTAATACTGGTTTATGTAGGACAAGAATCCATCTTTTTGGTCAGAAATTCAAAAATAATGTGTGACGCAACGCTCTACAGTGGCCGGGTCGGAGTCCAGAATCTACAGCACTGTTCTAGAGATCCCCAGCGGGGACCGAGTGAAGTATGGTGGTGGCAGCATCATGTTGTAGGACACCAGAAACACAGGAATGACTGAACAACAAAAGCTAAATGTCCAGATCTCATCTCTAGACCCCATCATGCCTGCCACCACTGGATTATGCTATAATCAGGTTAGTATCTGGTTATCAATTAATGCCTAAAAGGCCTTTGTCCACTCGTTGGGGCTAACCTGGACAGAATGTGGAAATACTGAAGCAGCGCCACAGTCAGATCAGCTTCCTGACGACTGTCCATCTGTTTACGGTCACTACTTTCTGACGTTTTGATTGGAAATGGTCTTCCTTTAAGAGTGAACAAGCAGTGCATTCAGCATCTCCTCTGATTAGACCGGGTGTGCAGCGTCTGATTAGAGGGACAGATTAGCACTTTATGCACTCAACCTCTTATTTGCATTCTTTTTAGACCACACACACACACACACACACACTCAGACACACACTTACTGAGCTTTCTTCATTCGCTATGAAATTCTCTCCCTCACACACACACACAAACACACTGGCGGGTTTCTGTCACGCTCTAACTCTGGTTTCGGGGGGCGTGTGGAGGAAGGGGGGTAATTTTGTGGCGTCCAAACGCCACAAAACAGACTTGCTGCGCAGCTTCTTAAAAAAAAAAACCCTCTTATTAGAATTCCAGCTGTGCTGGATGTAAAGCAGAGACAGGCTGCTGGGCTGGTTCTCTCTAGTGGTCTGTAGTGGTCTGTGTAGTATTTATGAGCAGGGTCGGGAGGCTTGCTTTAATGATGTATTCCTTTACAGATAACTGATTACCTGATAAAGAAGGTTATTGTGCATCAGCAGCCGGAGTCTGAGAGAGCACAACTGGCCGTGCTCCCTCTCCCCGCGTCACTGTTGAGCGACACTGGCCGGCACAGGCATCTGTTAGCTGGTGCGGCGGGGACTGGGCAGTACGGAAAGAGGTGGCGGCAGGCTTGACACGTGATAAGTCCTTATCCTTTTAATTGAAAGGGGGGAAAGAAAGAAATAATTAATTAAATAATAACAACAACATTTCTGTTTTGTTTCTGCATTACCTCCACATATTTAAATATGCAAATGGAAAACTGACACGATCACACAGCAGGACAAACATTCTTATGTCCTCATGAAACAAATCTCTTGTCTAATACAACTAGGGATTCCCTAATCAGGTTATTTTGCAAATCAAATCTTTGTGTGAGTTGAAATAATCCAGACCCACAGTTTTGCTAAGAGGAGCTGCTGATGAATAGTTTCCGTTAAATTCCTTATATTTTAGTAACACTTTCTATACTGGGACATTCTGCTGACAGAAGGCATTATGTAACGCTGTTACGTAAATGCTGCGATTATGTAATGCAGTTATGTTACCGCTGCAATAATGTAACACTGCGATTATGTAACGCAGTTATGTTACAGCTGCGATTATATAACGCAGTTATGTTACAGCTGTGATTATGTAACGCCGCTACAATAGCGCTGCGATTACATAGCGCTGTCACGTTAACACTGCGATTATGCAACGCCATTATGTTTCCGCAGCAATTATGGAATCCTTGAACTAAAGGCTAATAAACAGGCTACTAAACAAGTGTAGGGTAATACACGTTATACAGTACCCAAGATTATCAGTGTAGGCTAATAAACAGTATCAGGAACTAAACATTAGCAGTGTAGGCTAATAAATAGTATGGGGGAACTAATAATTAGCAGTGTATGCCAATACATATGTGGTAATAAATATTATACAGTACTAAACATTAGCAGTGTAGGCTAATAAATATTATGGGTAACTAAACATTAGCAATGTAGGCTAACAAATAATTAATAATTAGCAGTGTAGGCTAATAAATATGTGGTAATAAACATCATACAGTACTAAACTTTAGCGGTGTAGGCTAATACATATTATAGGGAACTAAACTTTAGCGGTGTAGGCTAATCAACATTAGCGGTGAAGGCTAATGTTTATTACTAGAAATCGGGTTCTTTAAGAGAACTGCGAGTTCTAGGACGCTTGGCGAGATCCTGGGAGCTTGAGCCGGCCTTTAGTCCTGGCTGCTAAAAAACTTTAGCGTTCCTCCTCATTTAACGCTCCCGATTCAGCTCAGCAGGCGATTAGCGAGGCCTGCGGGAGCGGAACACAGGTGGTGAGCGCTGTGGCCCGGAAGAAGCCGGGTCTGACCCAGACTGACAAACCTGTGATTCACTGTGGTGTCTGCTTTTTAGTCGCTCTTACAGAGACAATAAATAAACAAATCCATTTAAGTAAAAAGTCTGGGTCATGTTCAGCACTAATCTTGGTAAGTGTAAATTCTCCAATACTCCCACAGCCCCTGATATGTCAGCAAGTGAGATTATGGTCATTCTGTGAAATGGGCGCCTTTTTTTACATTGCAAACGTTTAATAATTTTTTTGGGGGTAAATATTTCTAATGTAAACATGGACACATCATGAAAAATGAAAAGGTTTGATTGGGAAGAAAATAATTTAGATGCAAATGTCATGTCTGTCAATACAGACTGGCCATATTAGTGAAAGAAATATATTAAAATGGTATGTTACTATTATATTATAATAATTATTATTATTATTGTTATTATTATTATAGTAATTATTATTATTATACTTATAAGGCCAATGCAATTATTTATAATTGTAATAAAAGTAATTAATAAAAAAAACAAAAACAAATGTACAGCATAATAAAGAGCACGTGACTGCCATCGTTAGGCAGTGCTGCCCCCTGGTGGCTGAAGCTGGTAGTCTCTCCTAAGAACATTGCAGTGACTCAGCTCCTGAACTGAACAGCAGGTGGCACGTCAGACAGGCAGGGAGGTTATGGGGGGATTCACCCCTCCAGGCGGGAGGCAGGGGGGCTTCCCATTTAACAGGATGCTGATAGTGAGAGCATCCCTCACTGTGTAAAGCAACGTGAGTCACATTAAACGTGAGTGTTATATTTTACTTCTAATTAATTATTATTTTTGTTCATTATTAAAATAAATCATGATCAAAATAGATTTAAATAAAAAGTTAGTATTTAATTATAAGCAATATAAATTAATCAAATTAATGAAGTATAATTATATTAATATAATGTAATTATTAGTAAAGGAATTCATGGTTGCTTTTAATAGTGTGTGTGTGTGTGTGTGTGTGTGTGTGTGTGTGTGTAAACTCGCCACATGCGCAAAGCCGATTGGCGGCGTGCCTCTCTCCCTCAGCCAATCACAGAGCAGAGACGCTCACTCCGTAACTACAGCGACCAGACGCCCTGTTGTTAGCATTTGTTCCCCACCCATATTACAACAAACCCCGCCTACCGTAAGCTAAGATTGGTCAATGCAACATAGGCTCGTCCAATCGGGGCGAAGAAGAAGGAGGAGGCGCGCTGTCGTCAGCTGATCTCTATAGTAACCGGATAGACGTGGCAAACGGCCCCTGCTTTGTTTCAGGAAGCGCGGTCTGTGTTTTATTTCCCACCCATTTTCAGACAAGCTCTTCCTCTTCCGTGCTACGATTGGCTAGTGGTCCGGCACACACGGTCAAATTGGCCAATCACGGCGCTGGAGTGGTGGGACAGGTCCGAACGCGGGTTCTGATGTAATAAAAAAACAAAAAACAAACAAACAAAAAAAAACCCACGATTATTATTATTATTATTATTATTATTATTATTATTATTATAGTAGTAGTAATAAACGTTAGGTGAAACCCAATAAAAACTACATTGAATAAATAAAAAATAATTAATAAATACAGTATATATAAATTATAATTATATGTAAATACACAATTTAATAACATTTAAATTATGAAACATGATTATTATTATTATTAATAATAATAATAATAACAACAATAATGATGATTTCTGCTGCATAGCAGAGACCACCTGCCCGTTCTGTACTCCGTCTTAAAAGGCACTCGTGGACTCAGCCTTGACATTTCACCTTCAATTCTATTTTAAGGCCATTCCTCCACTCTGTTAGCCCCAGTCAAGGTTGTTTGATTAGGCCTCAGGTAGCAAACCACTGCTGATACAGTGCCATTACTCTGTTAGAACGCTAAAGGCTACTTAGAGAGTACAAACAGAATCAGAAGCACTACACTATGGGCAAACCAATAACTTACTAATTTGTATGTATTCAAACTTAAAAAAACAACAACAAAAAAGTTGACAAGGTTGACACGGCTGGTTGATTAGCTTGGTCATGCTAACCTAGCTTTAAAAAAAAAAAGACCCACAGCAAGATTGGGTGGCAGCCCAGAGGTTTTAGTTTGAACAGTAAGGCTCGTACTAAATACTGAAGATCTCCATACCTGTACCACCTCTACTGACCCAAAAGCACAAAAAGAGTCGGCTCCAAAAAATACATCACGCCTTCTCTGAGAAAGCTGAAGCTCGAGCGTTACTGGACCTTGGAACAGGACAATGATCCCAAGCATACTTAAGGCTTGGTTTCAGAAGAAGTCCCTGAAGATTCTGGAGTGGCCGTCGCGGTCACCTGACTTAAACCTCATAGAAAAAAAAGAAAATCAATGCTAATAGTGAACCAGCACTGAATATTCTTTTAGTATAATTGTAGGCTTAATCTGGTTTGGGAAAACTGTCTCTTAAATGTGACCGCTTTATCTGGACAGGCTCGGGCCAACAGTACATTTGTATATCATATCATTATATGGACACACACCAACGATATAACAAAAAATAACCAAAATACAATACAATTCACAAACCATTTGTATTAAAAATACATAAAACATTGTATATAATATGTAACCAGTAAGACTAACAATTAAAAAACACTGTGGATGTGTATTTGCATTTAATTATGTAATAAATTTCTCTATATTTTATACTTAATTTTAATACACAATTTATGTAAGTAGTATTTAAGCTACTATAATATTGTGTATAAATACATTGCCAATAAATTAATTTTGTATATACACTATAACTAACACTAAACTGTACCAGATCACATTATACCAATATATATACACGCAATAATTATATATAATGCATAAATACAATAAAATGAACACACACTAATATACATACACATAATATACATTTATATAATCTTGTATATAATATATAATCAGTAAGACTATAACAATTAAAAGAAAAAGTTGTATTTAAATGTATGTAATGTAGAACTTATTTTATGTATATAACTTAATTTCTAAGCTATTATAATGTTATTATGTGTTTATACGCATTATTTGTCCTATATACCCCCCCCCAAACACACGTGCAATTAAGAATCAATTTGCAATTACCTGTAAATAATCTGTAAATATTGTTATTGCTTTTTTATTTCTATTATTTATTTTGTGTATATAGTGGTAATTTTTCTATGTTGTCTTATATACACATACACATATTGCACAAGCATAGTATATAGTGTATATATATATATATATATATATATATATATATATATATAGAGAGAGAGAGAGAGAGAGAGAGAATATATATATATATATATATATATATATATATATATATATATATATATTATATAGAATATGTATATATATGTATATATTCTTTTATGTGTATTACAGGTTAATGTACTCAATGGGGACCTGCACAGAGTTCCATCCACTAGCCAATAGTGGCGCGGGAGGGGCGGGGCCTGTCGGAAAACGGGTGTGGACAGTAAGACACGCCCCCAGCAGCAGCTTCCCAGGCTCGGGGCTCGTTGTCAGTGCTGGATGGAGCTGCCGGACCCCATCACCCGCTGCTGGACCCGAGCCGGACTAAGTGGTAAACGGATTTAGGCGCGCGCAGGAGAGAGCAGAGCAGCCCGGGAGAGATGGACCTGCTCGGCTTGGGGACCGTGAAGCAGCTCGCGGAGGGCTTGGCCGGGCTGCCCATGTTCCCGTACTTCGACACGGCGCACTACATCGTGTCGGTGATGGCCTTACGGGAGCAGCCAGGTGAGCGAAACGCGGCACGAACACACCTGGGGAGTGGGGTCAGTCACTGCCCCGCTGCCCCGCTGCCCCGCAGAGCTGGGCGGGGTTCGGCTCTCAGCCTTCTGCCAAAACAGGAAGACTGAGTGGCTTCTAGGGAGTTTTAATATAGGTCACAAACTAAGGGGTTAAGGGAGCACTAACTAGGGGGACGAGTACATTTCCTGATCACGTGACAGGGCCTTATTTTATCTAGCACCTTAATTAAAAATAAATAAATAAATAAATACATAAATAAGCTTTTAATTAATTTCTAGCTTTGAAATTCTGGGGTCAGCTGACTCAATTATCTATAATTCCATAATAATGACATAAGCCTTTATATTAAGTTATTAAAATGTCTGATTGGATACGAGTATAACTGCAATAAGAAGGCTTAAAAATCTACATAAAGTTATATTTAATTAATTACATAATATATATTTAAGCAAAGTTGTAAAGTTAGACCTTTAGCACAATTTATTATATATTTTGTATATAATATATATTATTTAATATATTATGTTTTATAATAACACAAATGCTAGCAAGTCAATGAAGAAGCATGTCTTTATGTTGAATCACATCACAGCATTTTATTTTCAACAATATTTTCAACACAAAAACAAACATTAAAAAAAAATTAGCCAAAAGTACCCACCAGGTAGGGGGCCATCCTGTCCCAAAGGTGGGTCAAGAGGTCCTCGTTTTGTGCTAGAAAATTCTTTTAACACCAAAACAGTCCGAACGGTATGGAAGCTCCTCCTGGCAGATCCAGGCAGCACTGTGGCAAAAGGTTGATTTTGAGTTTAATTTCTAGAGGTTTGTTTTCTTTACTGTCTTAAGATGAAGTTTAAATGGTGAAGTAGTAAGAGAGTAGTGTAGATGTTATTAATATGAAAACATCAAGATCTGTCAAAAGTTAAATTTAAGAAAGTAATTATTTCAAGCTAGCATGAGATATTGAGATAGTACGTCATTTCAAGAAATTTGTTATAGTAGTAATTATTTAAGATATCACATAAAAAAGAAAAAGTTCAAATTAAGATCCTCAGCAATGCTGTCAAGTCATTATTTATGCTATATATATTGTAGTGTAAAAGATACACTACAATTTGACATGAAATGTTGCATTAGCATTGTTGGCATGAATGTTGCAGTACTAATAAGTACACAGAATCTATAAAAACATCTAAATTTCTTAAAGTCAAAATTGAAGCAAATTAGAAGTTACTATTTTTGAGAAAATAGTGCATCAAAATAACCCGTGTCATAATTTGGTGAATCAAAGTCATTATTTTAGAAAACTACATTAACATTTTTAAGGCAATAAGTAAATAGTTTGAAATATGAGACATATTTGAGATACATTTTGAACATGAAGTCATTATCTCTAAGATTTAATATTTTATACTTTTAAGTAAATGGTTCATTATTTTGATCTGCTAAAATGAAACTTTATGTATTTTTTAAAAAATGAACATATTTATTATGTAAACACTGAGAAAGTACATATTTTCTACATTGTTATTGAGCTAGTCAAATTTTTATTTACCACATCAAATATTGATTCAAGCAAGAAGTCTTCATTTTAAAATCATTAAAACATTGACAGTCGTTATTTAGAAATATGTAAACATTTCTACATTGAGAAAGTTTATATACTGCATTATTAAAAGTAATATTTTATTTAAGATTCTGAGTAAAAAAAAAAAAAAAAAAAAAAAAAATACAACACAACTTTGAGATACAACGTTAAACTTTCAAGGTCCAACGTCCAAAGTTTGACTTCCTGCTGCCCCGAACGGGTGGGAATGAGTTTCCATAAACAAACAGAGACCCATAGGGTTCCTGTGCTGATAACCTGAAAAATTCCTGCAGTGCAATTCCATAAACACACCCAGCGTCTGTGTTCAGGCAGCTACTTTTACTTTCAGCTTCCTTCATGACTTCCCTTTCTTGCAGTTGCAGTTAGTCCTCAGGGCGTTTACTGATCTGATTAGGGCTGGTTCCACGCAGAAGGGGCGGCTGCTTCGGTTTATGTAATGATATTTGTTCTTCACAAGCAAACAAAGTGCTGGAGGGATTCCAGCATGTCAGACTGGTTTCAAGGTCCTCTGGGTTTAACATGCCAGAGCCCATAAATAACCTGCCCCAGGAAACGATGGGAGAATCCTGCAGCTGTAATCCTTCAGAATGGAGATTAAACACTGCGCTCTGCATAATCACCTGCCTGCACTGTTACACATATGTTTGTTTTATCAGTTTGAGGAGTTTCAGTAGAGAAATTGACTTTAAACATGGAAAAAAAATATATTCTAAAATTTTTCCTAAAAATCTCAATTTCAATTCAGGTCATTAAACTAGATTTAAGGTCGTTCCCTTACCAAGGTACCATTTTTGCATACAAACTGTGACTGAGGGGCACATTATTTTCCACTTTTACATGTACCATATATTTACAAAAGTATTTGGACACCTGCTAACTCCCTATTTCCTCCCAAATCAAGGGGATTTAGGGATTTGATTGTGACAAAAATGTTACGGAGATTGGAAAGTTGGATGATCACCACCCAAACCTCATCATCCCCAACTCCCCAAGTATCAGATGGAGCTTTAACCATCCATCATTCCAGAGAACACCGTTCTGTGGCGCAGTGCAGCCATGGGTAAAGTGCAGCGTTTCCTCCCATAGTTTTTTTTTTTAAGCAGTCGTAATCAAGACTGAGAGACTTGGTGGCGGGTGTGTGTTACACACCGGTGTGTGGAGGAATGTTGATATTCCACATGGCACTACCTCCACCAAGCTTGGCGTGTGGGATCATGAGCGCTTCCTCCAGCCATCACTTAGTCGTGGTCTCATCAGTCCATTAAACTGCAACTGGGTTTTTTGGCATCCTCCAACAATCACCAATCAGTGAGCACCTACAGCCCCCTCCGCCCCTAAATATGGCACATCGGGACAAGACGAAACACGTGCCATATGCTCCAGTAGACAATAGCTGCCATATTCAAAGTCCTTCAACACGTCTAAAGATCCATGATCTCAGACTTTGGGAGAAGACCTCCAGCGGAGCTTCAGGGGTAAAATAAAATCAGAGATAAACAGAGCATACGGCCCCTTTAAATGATCATCCGTCTGCATTCTGAGTGCGATTTCAAACATATGATCACTGCTGTTGTATTGTGTTATATTTAGCCCGGCTGCTTGACTCTATTACCTAACTCCGACAACTGCAGACTGATGGGTATAATTATTACTAAAAATACCTGGCCTACCACGCGTATAGACCGCAGAGGCAGTAGTGACTGTTTATTGTACACGTCAAGACTGAACGATGCCATGCATGGGGTCTGGGGTACTACATCTGCCTCGACTCTTGACGTTATGACCAGCTCAAGCCGTTGTTATGATGATATACTGGGCCTGTTTAAAACAGACAGCACTGCAGAACATCACTGCCAGACAGGTCCAGCTCTCTCTGGCGTCCTGAGAGTTTAGCCTCGTCAGGCTATTGAAGAGATACTTTAACACCCCCAGGTCAACTGTTCTACCGTTTAAGAAGGAACGGGAGATTCGATTAAGGTGCGGGGTAACCAGTCAAATTCATCTGCTGCGTTTGGATTCATAGCCAGCCAGGCTTAGAGAAGTTAGAGAAGCTAGCAGGCTAAACACCACAGCATAGACTGTGCTCCAGCTCTAAATCGCACCCATTTAGAGGATTAAGCCTCATATCTGAGAGCAGAGTCGACCTTGTGCCACCCTGTGGCTCTCTTAAGTGCACATTGGTGAATGAGCTTATTTGAGTTTGGCGGTTGCCAGGAGAACAGTGGTACTTGTCTGACTGCATTGTGCCAAGTGTAAAGTTTGGTTGAGGGGGGATTATGGTGTGGGGTTGATTTTCAGGAGTTGGGTTCGGCCCCTTAGTTGCAGTGAAAGGAACTCTTAATGCTTCAGCATACCAAAAGATTTTGGTCAATTTCATGCCCAATTTTGTGGGAACAGTTTGGGGACGACCCCTTCCTGCTCCAACATGACTGAGCACCAGTGCACAGAGCAAGGAGCATAAAGACATGGGTGAGCAAGTCTGGTGTAGAAAAACTTGACTGGCCTGCACAGAGTCCTGACCTCAACCCGACAGAACACCTTTGGGATGAATTAGAGCAAAGACTGCGAGCCAGGCCTTCTCGTCCAGCATCAGTGTCTGACCTCACAAAGGTGCTTCTGGAAGAACGGTCAAAAAATCCCATAAAGACTAAACTCCTAAACCTTGTGGAAAACCTTCCTAGAATAATTGAAGGGTGGCTCGACAGGGGTTGGGACGTCACTTAAGTTCATATGCATGCGAAGGCAGGCGAGCGAATACTTTTGGCAATATAGTGAATATTCCTCATATACTCAAGTATGTTTGCTGGGGGCTAAGAAGCTAACTTCAGCATTATCTGGCCTCAGATGACTGGCTTGAGAGTGCAGCTGCTCTACTATTTAAGGAGGAATGGGAGATTTATTCGTCTCAAACCACCTGGAGGTGTTCAGTAACCTCCAATAAACTTGCTTATGTGGTTTCTGTCGCTGTTTTGACTCACTGTTCTTAAGAAACATGGAATAATAGGAAAGAGCAGAGCTAGAAGCTGCAGCGAGGGGGAATATGGTGTAATATTTGGCTGATTGCTCAGAGTGTTCTCGGTTATCTTTGTGTACCTGGCAGTGCTCCTGAGTTACAGCTGGAACATGGACAGTGTTAACCCTTAGAAGTCTCTAAGCAGAAGAGGAGATATGTTACATATCAGGCATTAGTAACCCCTTCGGTCACCACAACAAATCTGACCACTCGAGGCATGGACTCCACAAGACCTCTGAAGCTGTCCTGTGGCATCTGGCACCAAGATGTAGACCAAGATCCTTTAAGTCCTTCAAGTCGTGAGGTGGGGCCTCCATGAGCATCAGTGAGCCTTAGGTACCCATGAACCTGTTGCCGGTTCACTGCAAACCAGGAACACCCCTCGAGACCTGCCTGATGTTTTGGAGATGTTCTGACCCAATCGTCTAGAACATCACAGTTCTTGGTTCTTGTCGGAGTGGCTTAGATTCTTTGCTCATCTTCAAGAACTGACTGTTCACTTGCTGCCCAACATATCCACCCCTTGACAGGAGCCACTGTAGAGGAAGATCATCAAGTGTTTTGCACTTCACCTGTCAGTGGTGCTAAGGTTATGGCTTATTGGTGTGATAGCATAGAACCTTTTGGTGCCATGTAGAACCATTTTTAAATGAGCCATAAAGAACCCTTTGTATACAAGGTTTTTAGTTATAGGGAAGAACTCCAAACATAAAATGGTTCTCTGTACTACTAAAAAAAAAAAAGGATCCACAGTGGAAAACTGCTGTGGTGCTAGAAAGAACCATCTAGGTTGCCTACCAGTATGAAGAACCCAAAACCTATCCAAAAACTAACCAAGAATCCAAACTTTTTTTTGAGATGATTCTGTATAAACAATTGTTTTCAGACAATGCCTTTAAAGCAACTGCCTGGCATACCATAGCAATTGCCTAGCAACTGCCTAGCAACCACTGAGCAAATCCACAGCAACCACTTAGTGACGATTATATAGTGGATGCAACATGTTTACACCTACATCAACGGTCCTGCTGACAAATCCATCTCAAGACCAGCTTTTGCTGAGAGCTGGTGTAAGTCCAAGCTGATCTTTAATGGTCAAGGTGGTTGAAAAGCTGGTCATCCAGGTCAACAAGAAAGCTGGTTAACCAGCTTAGCTTTTGAACAGCACAGCGCACGTTTTCATTTGAATTTGATGGATTAGCCAAGGTGGTCAGCAAGCTGGCTATACTGCTCGACTAGTTTGGCAAACCGTGGTTGACCAGGTAGGTCAAGCTGGGCATACTGGTGGACCAGTGCAGTCAGGCTAATTATGCCGGTCAACCAGCGTGGTCATGGTGGCCGTGCTGGTCAACAAGCTTGGTCATACCGGTTGACTAGCTTGTTTAGGTAGGCTATGCTGTCAGACCAGGTAAACAGTCAACCTCAAATGAAACGTGCCCTCAGCTGTCCATCATAACAGCACCGGGTCCGACCACTCCAGTTCTCCGATAGGGCAAAACAGGTGGGTCCTTTACTGCGTGGTTGTGACCTTCATCGCAACAATCTCCTATTGTAGTCCGACAGACTGTTGAGACACGTTCCTCGTTTATTTTTAGAGCGGTTTGAAGTCCGTGGCTCTGCTGGAATCCCATACCTCCTCACCTCCACCAGCCCTCACGGCCTTAACACCTCAGAAGTCCTTTCGCTTCTTTAGCTTTACACAAGAGCTACGAGGCTAATGTGGCCAACAAGTAATTGAAGCTCACTGGCTGGACTGAGTGGCATGATGCTTGCAGTCATTGCTAACTGTTAGCATTGTGTCACTAATTCTGAACCACATGCTTGCCTCAGAGTTAAGTCACAAATATGAAGTAAGCTCTATTAATAGTAACAATAGTTATGATAAACTGTGGAGCAACCTTTTTACATGTACTGCACATGAAATGAAAAACACAAAATACATGTAATAATACAAATAAATAAAATATTGAACACATAATTATACTTAAGTAAAATAGGTGTGGTAAGATGTGTTTAGCTGCAGCTAGCTGGAGAGTTAATGTAGCAGTTTGAAATCTGGGCCTAGCATAACAAATTAGAGCCTTCTCCTTTTGGATCTTCATTATATTTAAGAAAAGCCGGTAAACTGAGGTAAACTGAGAACATGGATTTGTGTTCAAAGTTCAACACCAAGCCACTTTTTTTCCATTTGGGCCTTAACAGTGACAGTAAATTTAACAAAATCTTCTTGCCCTGAATTACTAACTTTGAAGCAGCAGAGGACCCAGTACTGACCCTTGTGAGACTCCACAATACATTTTTGGTGTTGTCAAATACAGTTGTTCTGGGACTACATTTACACAGACACTCTGATCCTGCCAGTTCACAGAGCTCCACTAGCTCAGGGACTGTATGCACTTTGCTCTTTAACTGAACTCCTGTCTGTACATAAGCTGTGTAGTCTTCTCTTTACCTGAGCACTAGCTGCTATACTCTGTACTGCACTGTACACCTTGTTTACATATGTGATGCTGTTTACAACACCAGACTGATCTACCTCAGCACACACTATTTATTTTACTATTCATTTACACACACACACACACACACACACTTTGGACTGTACAAACCTGTAGAAGTACAATGACAGTAAAGTTGCATTGATTAGAATAGACGTTATATCCAATAGTTTTTCCATGACTTGAGGCCTTTTAAAACACTGTATATCATAACAAAACCTTGTATCTGTGTCATTTCCATCTTTTCTGGCCATTTTTATTTTATAAAACATTTATGATGAGTGGACCAATAGAACCGGCCCAATATGACATGTACAAAAAAACACCTTTTTTGTACACACAACTTTTCATTGACTTCCATTAAGATTACTGAAGGCTTTTTCCTTCTGTTGCAAAGTCAGATGATTAGGAAAAAACACTCCTTCCTGTTCCAATCCAGCGTTCTCTTGGGAAACTCAGACTATATTTGGCCATGTCTACAGCCCCTCAGTCCAGTCCACTGAAACCGCACATCTTTAATGGAGGACCATAGACACACAGTCTGTGATCTTGACAGATGACCTAAATGCTATCTCCATTGTTCTAGCCTGGCTATGTTTATCTTCAGAGACAGAATGGTCCTTATTCTACGTTGTTCTCACAGCAGATGTAATATAAACAGTGCCTTCATAAAGTCTTCTGTAAAACTTGAATTCCTCTCGCCAGAGTCTGAAAGCTATTAATAAACCCAGTGTCTGTCTCTTCTGGGCTCTTTCCTCTGTTGAGTTGGAGCTCTGGGTAAATAATGTAGAAGAATAGATGGCAGGCTGGTGGAAAGTCATTTTTTAAAATGTGCTTGGATAGGACCTTTATATAAACATTAGTCAGCTGATCAATGGATGAATATAGCTTATAGTGTGGCGATTGGTGTCTTAGACCAATGAAAATCATCACAAATAAGGCACAGAGGTGGGAAATTCCTCACAGCAAAGTGAATTCTTGACTGGGACTGCTCTGCTAAGAGGCCTGGACTGTTTTGCTCTTTCAAATACATGGAAATGTTTATGGTCAGCACCAGGCTGCCTGCCCGAAGCATTGGCCTGCGCTCTTTATCTCCTGGGATTTGGCTGACAAATGACCTCCAAACAGAGCCAGTAGAATGGAAGTCTCTAGAAAGGCCTGCTCCACTCAGCAATCTGTACTGTGTCTATTGGCTAAACTAACATTGTACCCAGTGCCTTTTTACAGCAGAAGGACGTCGCATGTAGCAAACAAGTGTCAAATCTTTTCAAAAGGTCATCTTCAAGTCACCAGTTAAGCAAGAAGTCAAATGAACATGATTTAGTTGGATGCTAGGCTAACATTGCTAATAAAAACTGGATTGGGACGGTCACCAATCCTACTGTCCAATAGCATAGAAAAACAGCACTTAATGATATCAGTCCCCTTCAGATTAAGTGAAGAAAGTTAACACATTGGCTACAGGCCTCGTCAGACATCCCCACCGCAGCGATGGCACATCGGTTACAGGCCTCGTCCGACATTCCCACCGCAGCGATGGCACCCCGGTTACAGGCCTCGTCCGACATTCCCACCGCAGCGATGGCACACCGGTTACAGGCCTCGTCCGACATTCCCACCGCAGCGATGGCACCCCGGTTACAGGCCTCGTCCGACATCCCCACCGCAGTGATGGCACCCCGGTTACAGGCCTCGTCCGACATCCCCACCGCAGTGATGGCACCCCGGTTACAGGCCTCGTCCAACATTCCCACCGCAGTGATGGCACACCGGTTACAGGCCTCGTCCGACATTCCCACCGCAGTGATGGCACCCCGGTTACAGGCCTCGTCCGACATCCCTACCGCAGTGATAGCAGACCAGTTACAGGCCTCGTCCGGCATCGCTACCACGTCGATAAAACACCAGCCTTGTCCGACATTCCTACCGCAGTGATAGCACACCGGCTACAAGCCTCGTCCGACATCCCCACCGCTGTGAAAACACGCCGGTTACAGGCCTCGTCCGACATCACTACCACGTTGATAGCACACCAGCCTCGTCAGACATTGGTAACGCAGTAATAGCACACCGACTACAGGCCTCGTTCGACATCACTACCACAGTGATAGCACACCGGCTACAAGCCTTATCTAACATTGCAACCACCATTATCGCATTCCAGCTCAACTCCTGCTAGCGCAGTAATAGCACCCCGGTTTGCTTAGTGAAAACCAGCATTGTCGCAAGACAAACACTTGAAAGCTAACTACAGAGTTTCTGTAGTAACAGCTGTTCATGATTTCATGACTGTATATTGTCTTTTATGTCAGGATCAGACCATACAAAGTTTTTAATCTTCTACAGTGGTCACCATGTCTGATTAGAGAGTATTCAGTAGAAGTTCTTGTCCTGTCTTGCTAATCAATCATCTTTCATTTTCTTGCAAGAATTTGTTGGGCCTCGGGGAAGAGGGTAAAGAGCATGTATTTTGGTCAGAAACTCCCCATTGTGGAAATGCAACACTAGGTTTGCCTGGTTTCTTGTTTTATTAATGCTAACTCACAAAACTTTGTTATTGCTAACTTGTTTACTTTCTTAATGCTAATTAAGACTTATGTTATGATTGTTAAGGGCTAGGGTGGTCAACCAACTTCCCCAGCTACCTTACCAGTATAGGGTTTGTTCTCGCCTCGTTTCTTTCAGCTGGGATTCTAACTCTTTAACTTTCTTCATGCTAATGTGCTCATACTGCCATTAAATTTGCAACGGCTAACTGATTCTCCTCATGCTAAAATGCTAACCTGTTTACTTTGTTAATGCTCGCTCATTAATTCAGGGGTTGTGTGATGAATTTCAACTGAATTTCAACCCAATTTTACTACCAAAACATTCTCCAGACAGTCATTCAGTACAGTACAATGCCCAAGTATACCCATGTCTACAAGCCAGTGAGCCATGTTGTGTAATTGAGAGTCCCTGCTGTGGCTGTATGACTGTACATACTGTAGAGTGTGCGTCAAGGAAAGAGCCAAAGAAATGGGGACAAAAGAAGCCGTTTGCGGTTACGGGAATTACTTCATTACACTGTTTTCTCCAGCACCCTTTAGGGGGCCCATTTTGTTTTTGCACAAAACCCATCGCCAGCATCCTCTTCACCGCGACTCTCAGCTTCACTACAGGAAATCCCCGAACACACGCAAGAGTGACTGAACAGGAACTCAGCTGCCATATCACAGCTCTCTTAAGATGATGGCTTTTCTGCTCGGCCACACGAGCGCGAAAGGGCGTAGTGCGACTTTGCTAAGTGTGACTGAGGGAACCTTGCGTGTCTTCGCTTATTCTTCTGCTCGATATTTCAAGCAACCATTGTACCGATTTGAGTTCAATGTAAGAGCATTATGCCAGTAACGAGCATCTCTTTACGTGAAAACGGGTGTAGCATAACCAACCGTGGAAAAGGGTGTGGCGTAGCCATGAAAACGGGTGTAGCAGAAATGTGGAGAAAACCATATCTCCGCATAACCATAGAAATGGGTGTAGTGTAATCACAAACAGTTGTAACATAACCATGGAAATGGGTGTAGCACAACTGTTGTAGATGGAGATGTGTGTAACTTAGCGTAATGTAACATCACTATGGCGTGCATAGCGTAACCATGGAAACAGAGGTCATGCGTTCATGGAAATGGCCCATGAAATGTGTGTTGCATAACCATATCAAGACTGGTGTAACAACCGTGTAAATGGGCTGTACCTTGGAAGTATAAGAACCTTGAGGAACTTTTGGCGGTTCTTCCAGTTGAGACTGTGGAGGATCCTCAAGGAAAGTTAAGGTTCCTGCACAGTTTCAGTTTGAAGAACCTCCAAAAGGTTTCTTGAAGATTCCTCAAAAGCACTAAGAGTTTCCTTCACAGTTTTAACCCTGACAGAAAGGGCAATTGCTGAACCCACTGTCCACACGCCTCCCCTCTAAATTGGCCATGTCAAGCATGTCCTTTTCGACTGATGGAGTTATGAAGAGCTCAGATGCTGATTTTATGTCTTGGACATGGCGGACAGGTTTGGTGGGGCCTGAAACCATTTTGAGGACATTAGCAGAACAAAGTCTGTAGTCTACCCTGTTGTTCAGGTGGGGAGAGGGACCATAATTGGTTTTTGTCTGAAGGTTGTGTGTTTGTTGGTGGACACATTGTCCTCTAGGTCACTTTCTTGGTCAAAAAGACAAACACCTCATTGACCGAAAGTCATTTTTAGAGAAAAATGGTGTGAACTGTGAACTGTCAATATCTTTATAGGAACCATATCGTCCCCCACAGCAAGGGAAAATATCAAAGTTCTCACGAAAATGAGGTGTTCCCCTCCCCCACATCATGTAAACTATCAGTGGTTCTTGCACTACTACAGTTATGTTAGATTAGGGCCCTATGTTTTTTTGAAGATAATAAAATTGCATGTCATAGTGACCTCAGTATCATCCAAAACAAGTGTGTGTAAAATGCTGATATTACACAGTTAAAACAGGCTGGGGTCAAACTGACCCCAAAGGTCACTGAAGCGTACAGCATGTGTACAGGACACTGAAAACATATCATTATGTTTATTTTATGTTTTGCCAGGAAACTTAGGAAAAATTTAAATATAAACGGCAATCATTTATTTAAAAAGACGTTCAACATTGAATGGGGTCAAATTGACCTCCCCAAAGTTCTTTAAGGTTCTTATACCTTTAACAGTGCATGGTAATGGGTGTAGTTTAACCATGGAAACGGGTGTAGAGGTCATGGGAATTAATACATATTAACATGGGTGTAACAGTGAAAATGGGGCCAGTGTAACCATGGAAATGATTGTAATAACTATGAATCGGTGCAACATAACCATGGAAACATGTATATCTTCATCTCCAGTAGACCTGTGTGCTGCACGAGGTTCTGTTCCTGTGGGATCTGGATAATGCTGGAGTGGGTATTTTGAGTGATGCTGTGATGACGAATGTTCACTCCAGTTTAAAGTGATTATAGTGTTTTGGAGGGTAATCAGTAGGCCTCGGGGGAAACGCCTGCGTACAAACGGCCGGCGCAAGCACTTCTTTTGTGGGCGTGAACACAAAGCAGGTTCCAGTGCAGCCGCCATACATAAGCACGCCTTGGGTTTAGCGGGCAGGTGCTTTAATATGCTTGGCGTGGACCTCGGTTTCTGTAGGCCTCATTTGCTGCGGATTGCTAATGCTCATGTGTACGTAGCCTCAGGCCGTGTAGGATCGATCATTCTGAGCTCCCATAGTTCATTAGTGCTGCTTTTGGTGATGTTTCAGGTGTCTGTAGGTCTTCCGATAGACATGTACGTCACTGAATCCTCCCGTTCTCGCTCTCTCGCTCTCCACCCACCCTGCTTCACACCAGGCTCCTGTGAGCTCTACTGCTAGGTGCACGCGCCATATTCGTCAAGCATCCGTCAGGCCAGGCGTGGCCTGTCCAGTGGCCTGAACCATTAACCAACGTCAGCTAACAGTAGAACTGCATGAGGAACGCATATCGCACCGACACTGCCTGGCTACTTTACTAGGGTTTCCAAAGTGGCCAGTCTGAGAAAGCACAAAGTAGGGGTTCCCCAATAAAGTGGCCAATGTGGAAGCACAAGGTAGGGGTTTGCGATAAAGTGGCCTATTCAAAAGCACAAAGTGGCCACTAAGTAGAAGCACAAGGTAGGGAGCTTCTAATAAAGTGGCCAGTGTAGAAGCACAAGGTCTGTGTTTGTAATAAACTGGCCAGCTTGAGAAGACACAAAGTAGGGGTTTCTTATTCAATGGCCAGTGAGTAAAAGCACAAGGCAGGGGTTTCTAACAAAGTGGCCCATCTACAAGCACAGAGTAAGAGTTTCTAATAAAGTGGCCAGTGCGTGGAAGTACATGGTTAAGTGTTTCTAATAAAGCGGCCAATCTAGCAACCCAAGGTAGCGGTTTCTGAGTGACCAGTGAGTGAGAGCACAAGGCAGGGGGTTCTGATATCAATTGCCTGTCCAGAAGCACAAGGTAGGGGTTTCCAATAAAGTGGCCTGTTCATAAGCACAAAGTGGCCAGTGAGTAGAAGCACAAGGTCGGGTGTTTCTAATAAAGTACCAGTTAATAAAAATACATGGT
This sequence comes from Salminus brasiliensis, assembly GCF_030463535.1. Lineage (NCBI taxonomy): Eukaryota > Metazoa > Chordata > Actinopteri > Characiformes > Bryconidae > Salminus > Salminus brasiliensis. The sequence continues at coordinate 29,194,185 of NC_132895.1, read as the reverse complement.
ACAGTGTTTCTAATAAAGCGGCCAGTCTAGAAGCACAAGGTCAGGTTTCCAATAAAGTGGCCAATGTGAAAGCACAAAGCAGGGGGGTGGGTTCTAATATAACTGCCAGTCTAGAAGCACAAGGTTGGGGTTTCTAATAAACTGTCCTATGTGGAAGCACAAGGTAGGGATTTCTAATATAATTGCCAGTCCAGCAACACAAGACAGGGGTTTACAATAAAGTGGCCAGTCTAGAAGCACATGGTTGGGGTTTCCAATAAAGTGGCCAGTCTAGAAGCACATGGTTGGGGTTTCCAATAAAGTGGCCAGTCTAGAAGCACAATGTGGGGGATTTAATAAATTGGAACAATTTACAAAAGGTAGGGTGTTTCTAATAAAGTGGCCAATGTGGAAGCATAAGGTAAGGGGTTTCTGATATAATTGCCAGTCGAGCAGCACAAAGCAGGGGTTTCCAATAAAGTGGCCTGTGTGATGACCCGCTGGACATTCTCAGCCTTAATCTGGCTTTAATCTCCTGGGTTAATGATCATTAATGCAGCTAGCGCTAAAGCTCCATCAGCTGTACTGAGACCAGTCACATGACCTGTAATAGATCGGCCGGAGCACTTAGCTTGCTCTTGTGAAGGCTTGTGTTGTTGAACTTTACTCTGTAGACACTGATTAACTCGACAGTTCAATCAAAAAGCTTGTTTTGACATCGGCAGTTGGTCTGATGAGGAATGGACCAATAGAAACGCTCCAAAATGTCCTAGCATAAATTCTTGGTGGTTTACACCTCCAATATGTCTCCAATTCCAATATAGCAACCACCCAACAACACTTTCATCTCGCAGCTACTCAGCAACCAACTTATTCATCTTACAAATGTCAACCATTGAACCCTGCTTAGACAAAAATATTTGGACAACCCCGTTATTTAAACTAGAACAGCATGTAGGTACAGCATAGTGATTACCGAACAAAACTCTAGCTACACCTTAGCTACCACCTAGGAACATCATTGGCAACCTTAGCAACCACCTACCAATGCCTTTGCTACCACCTGAAAACACTTCAACTACCAGCATCATTACAACTACACGGGAACACTGTAGCAGCCACCTTGCAACATCAGGGCAATCACCTGGGATGCCATCGCAGCCACTTAGCAATGACATAGCAACCAACTAGCAACCACACAGGATGCCACATCAGCTGCCTAGCAACATTTTAGCGACCACCTAGCTACAACTGAGCAACACCCTTGGTACGACCGAGCAACCACTGAACGTAGCAATGCCTTTGCTACCACTTGAAAACCTAACCGCTCTAACGACCAACATCATTACAACTACATGGATACACTGTAGCAGCCACCTTGCAACATCAGGGCAATCACCTGGGATGCCATAGTAGCCACTTAGCAATGACATAGCAACCAACTAGCAACACAATAGCTGTCATCTAGCCACCACACAGGATTCCACATCAATGTGTAATTTAAATATACGAGCCACCACCAAGCAACGCCCTAGTTCAAATTTAGTAACATCATAGCAACCACCTAGCAAAACCTTAGCTACCATCTATAAACATCATAGCAACCACCTAGGGAAATCATAGCAATCAGCTTGGATGCCAAAGCAGCCACCTAGCAACCACTTAGTTCTCATTTAGCAACATCATGTCAACCACCTAGAAACATCTTAGCTACCTACTACATGGGAACACTGTAGCAGCCACCTTGCATCAGGGCAATCACCTGGGATGCCATAGCAGCCACTTAGCAATGATATAGCAACCAACTAGCAACACAATAGCTATCATCTAGCCACCACACAGGATGCCACATCAGCCGCCTAGCAACATTTTAGCAACCACCTAGCAACCACCTAGCGACAACCAAGCAACACCCTTGGCCACTGAACGTAGCAATGCCTTTGCTACCACTTGAAAACCCAACCTCCCTAATGACCAACATGATTACAACTACATGGGAACACTGTAGCAGCCACCTTGCAACATCAGGGCAATCACTTGGGATGCCATAGTAGCCACTTAGCAATGACATAGCAACCAACTAGCAACACAATAGCTGTCATCTAGCCACCACAAAGCATGCTACATCAGCCGCCTAGCTACATTTAGCAGCCACCTAGCTACCACTGAGCAACCACTGAACTAAATCCTAGCTACCACTTAGCAACACCCTAGCCACCCCCTTCCATCAACATTATAGCTACCACCTAGCAATATCACACCAACCACCTGTGATACTGTAGCAGTTCTTTTAAACAACAAATGCTTGTTTAACCCGGGTTACCAAAAAAATAATAAATAAACCTAATTCATTTATTAAACAACTTTTCAGCGTCGTTAGCCGACTTTGTGAAGGCATCTTAAAGTTCGTTATGAATTTATAGTTGATGGATTGATGTTTTAGAGAAATACGAGTGGCATCGCTTGAATAGAGAGCGGTGGGTTCTAGCCCTGTTTAGCTCAGTAGATCTCTGTAGTGCTGGGAACGGTTTGTGCCATCATGCGCTTTCATCATTTACAAATGGTCCCATGACCTTGATGTAACAGTACCAATTCTTCCATGACTAGGGGTGTGTGTGTGTGTGTGTGTGTTCAGCGTTGTGTGAGAGAGATAAGCTGATTTTCCTCAGCACACACTGATACACTCTTCACTGATGCCTCTGATTCACTCAGTGTTGATCATTTGTCTCTCACCAGGACCCTCCCATTCAGCGTCCAACACGCTGACCTTTCTGTCCCCCTGCAGACATTCAGAGTTGTTGTTGTTGTTGTTGTTGTGCAGGTTGGTTGATACGTGTCCTTCAAATGAGGAAAACACTAATTAGTATCAGTTTACATATGAAATCAAGTTTACTTACTGTTTTGCGTTTTAGGGCATTAGAATGTGATTGACGGCACTACAATCTCCCACAATGCACTTGTAATTTCAATATACGAGCAACCACCAAGCAACACCCTAGTTCAAATTTAGCAACATCATAGCAACCACCTAGCCGTGCCATAGCAGCCAACTAGCAACGCCCTAGTTCTCATTTAGCAACATCACAGCAACCACCTAGCAAAACCTTAGCTACCACCTGGAAACATCATAGCAACTGACTAGCAAGATAGTAGCAATAACAACCCTAGCAACCACCTTGTTCTCATTTAGCAACATCATGGCCACCACCTAGAAACACCTTAGCTACCACCTAGCCACACCCTAGCTCTCATTTAGCAACTTCATAGCAAGCACCTAGCAAAACCTTAGCTACCACCTAGCTGTGCCAAAGCGGCCACCTAGCAACACCCTATTTCTTATTTAGCAACATCATAGCAACCACCTAGCAAAACCTTAGCTACCACCTTGAAACATCATAGCAACCACCTAGGGAAATCAAAGCAATCAACTTGGATGCCATAGCAGCCACCTAGCAACACCCTAGTTCTCATTTAGCAACATCATGGCTACCACCTAGAAGCATCATTGCTAGTCAGTTGCCATCACCTGGGATGCCATAGCAGACACCTAGTCCACCACCTAGCAACATTATAGCAACCATCTAGCAAAATCATAGCAATCAGCTGGGTCATCAGCAATCATAGCAGCCACCTAGGAAAACCACAGCAACACCCTAGATTAGGAAAAAAAGTGATGTTTTCAGCATTAAAAGCCACAAAACTAAACTAAATAATACAAAAATAATTACTGATGATACCCAGGATATGCTCAGAACAACAGATTGGGTTCGGATTTATCATGGGGTGTCAGATTACCCAAGCCCTAAGGGAATAATCATGTCACTACTGACCTTATTATTTATTTTTTTTGTGCAGGGGCGCTGGAGGTGTCTCGGAGGAGCCCGTTTGCATGCTGGTTCAGCTCCATGCTGTACTGTTTTGGCGGAGCCGTGCTGTCCGGCATCATCCTGGCGGAGGCCCCAGTCGCTCCGCTGGCCAACAGCACCAACGTTCTGCTCGCCTCACTCATGTGGTGGGTAGCACTCTCCACTGGAAGCGGACAGAGATCAGTGCAACTCTAAAGTGCTGTAAATGGGTTCTTCAATGACTGTAGAACCTTTTTGGTGCTTTAAATAATATATATATTTTTTTATATTATTAAGGTTCTAGAGGGAACTATATATACACACAAGAGCTTTTCGTGGTATATAAAGAAGCATTTGAGCATTCACACGGTCCTTTGAGTTGCCATCATGGTTCCGTGAAGATTTTAACAGCAAAGCGGTTGCAGTGGTACCCTGAGTGGTTGCTATGCTGTTGCTGATGTGTGATAGAGCAGCCTAAGCAATTCCTGGTTGGTTGCTATGGGGTTTGCCATAGCAGTTGCTATCGTGTCATCTGTGGTTCCTAGATAGTTATTAGAGGACCGGTTGGGTGCTGATGGCTAGTTGCTATGCCACATATGATGGTTGCTAGGCTGTTGGATGGTTGCTTTGTGATGCTCAATCATGAATTAAAAATGAAAAAAAAAAAAGGTAGAAAGTTTAGGTAAAAGCTAAATTAAAGAAACACCTAATTGGCTGCCAGCAGAGCGGCGCCCCCTGGTGCAGGGGAGGTTAAGTGCCTTACCCAATAACACAATCAGCCTTAAGATTTGCTTAACTCCCAAGGTTCTGGTTGTTAGCACACCCTGAACAGTACAGCTTTAGACACCATGTAAGCAAGTCTATTAGAAAGTACTGAGGCCTTGATCCCTGTTTTGAGGTTAAGTAGAGAGGAGTGAGTGTGTGTGTGTGTGTGTGTGTGTTTTCAGTGAACACACTTCAGAGGAGCGCTTGGGAAATTTCGGAAGGCCCGATTTCTTGGAAGCAAAGGGAGCAGGCCTGTTAAGGTGTAGTTTCCCCCCACAGAGACTGAAGCAGGAAGGGCGAAGGCCGGGCCAAAGCTCCAAAGTTCCCCAGAAAGGAGTTTCTGAGTCACATGGTAGATGGTTTCTGCGCTTTGTGGTGCTGCACTGCCCCCTGGTGGGCTGAAAATAGCAGTGCAGCTTCTACCAACCAGCAGAGGTGCATGTACTCCAGATTTGCCGCACAAGGTTTGCAGCCTGAGCTCATATTAAACATCACAAATGCACAATGGTAAAGCATCTAACAGTGAGTAAACATGCTGCTGACCTTACGAGCGGAGCGTCAGTCATTTTTATTTTATCTGAATATTTAAATTGCCTCCCCCTGTCGTGTGTCAGGAGAGGTCCTGAGGCTCCCTCTGTGATCCCGGAAAAAAAAAAAAAAAGGATATTGGGCTGTTTTGTCCTGGTGTCACGCTCGCTTGCGCGAGTGCTTCTGATAATTAATAAGCAGAGTCGCACAATTATGCTAATGGACAATTAAATGACCAGTTTCACTGCTCTGAGAGACGGAGATGGGCAATTAAGAAATTAGTTGTGCTCCAGTGTGCATGTGTGTGTGTATCTGTTATTACAGATGATCCGGAATGCATCGCCGCACTGCGATCACATGCTGGAACTGGAGCAGTCAGAGCAGAGAGCAGATGTGGATTCAGTCAGTCCAAGAAAACACAGACCGACTTCGCCTGTTCAATTTAGCTCCTTATGGACGGCTCTGGAGCGTATCATGAATTCCACACCCTCTTTACCTCTCTATGTACGTACGGTCAAGCCGCAAAAGTCTGCACACTCCTTTCACACCCTACAGACGGATTCTACTCTACCATAGACTAATATTCGCTTGATGCACCTTTGGCAGCAATTACAGCTCGAAGTTCCCGAGTCTCAGGAACGAAGCTCAGAGGCTTACCACATGCGTATCCTTGCAGGCTTCATCAGATTGGATGGGAAGCGTCGGTACACAGCAATTCTCAGCTCCTTCTGCAGATGTTCCATTGGATTCAGGTCTGGTTTCTGGCTGGGCCACACAAGGACATTCACAGACGTTCCCCTGAAGCCACTGCTTGGTTCTCTCCGGTTAGAAGGCAGTTTTTCGCCCCAGTCTGAGGTCCAGAGCGCTCTTTCCCTCCGTAATGACTAGTCCTAGTCCTAGTCCCACTGCTGCAGAACATCCCCATATCATGATGCTTTAGGCATGGCATTAGCCAGGTGACGAGATGTGACGCGAGGATACGCTCGAGCTCTGACCCTCGGGTTCCTGCTCAACTCCCAAGGTGGTCAGGAGGTCTAGGAAGGTTCTTGGTGGTTCCAAACTTCTTCAGCTTATGAATGATGGTGGCCACTGTGCTATTTAGGAACTGTAAGCCTGCAGAAATTTCTCTGGATCCTTCTCCAGATCAATGCCCCTTGGCACAATCCTGTTTCTGAGGTCTGTAGATAATTCCTTTGACCCCATGGCTTGGAGTTTGCTCCGACATGCACCATCAACTGTGGAACCTTATGCAGGTGCTTTAAGTTCAAGTGTAAATACTGCTTTAACCATTTAGGAATCACAGCCATATCTATACACAGCAAACCCATGAGCGAGAGAACAGAGAGAGTAGCCAAAAAAAAAATACAATAATAATAATAAGAAGAAGATGATATTTTAGGAGAAATATTCAAGGAGACAGCCTTGAAATCTGCAAACCACTTGCAAACCACAAAGCACTCTCAATAACAGAAAGATTGACTGGAGTATAAAGAAGAAAAACTGAATGGTTCTGGACCTGAAGCAGATCACCACGTTATCTGTCAAACATGGTGGAGGCACTGTTATGGCATGGGCACCAGTCACTGAAGTTTACCGATGATGTTCTGCTGATAGAAGTAGCAGGATGAGTACTGAAGCGTTTAGAGCTCGACGCTCTGCTCAGACTAAAAAAAATACTGTAAAAGAAACTTTGATAAATTTTGATGATAAAATATATAAATAAGATGAAGCTCATTTGCATACATCAGTCTTAAAGGCACAGTAACGTAAATAGGCCTGTTTTGTTCTACAGCCCCTGTATGATATGCATCCACTCTCTTTCTCTCTCTCTGTCTTGTTCTCTGTCCGTCTGCAGGTATTTAGTGTTTTATTGCCCCCTGGACGCCGTGTACTCCTGTGCCGCGGTTCTGCCGGTGCGGCTGGTCCTGACGGGGATGAAGGAAGTAACACGCACCTGGAAGGTTCTGGGCGGCGTCACGCAGGCCAGCAAGAAATACGAAAATGGGCTGTTTGTCATGATTGCTGTGGGATGGGCTAAAGGTACTGAGCTGATGGCCGTCTTAATGATCTAACTAATGCAATACTTAATCCAGGCCCTTAATCCAGAATTTGGGATCTTGCTTTGGCAGTAATTTGTACAAATTCAGCCAATCCTGGCGGTGTTCGCATTAAAATCTGTCAAACATGGTGGAGGCAGTGTTAGCAACAGGACATTATTCCTTGACAAAACAAGCACACTGTGACGGAGTGCTAGTTTGACCTAGGGAACATGCACACGTCATAAAATGTAACATTTCTGATGAATATACACCATATGTCCAAATGTTTGTGGACACACCTAATGAATACATTCAGCTACTTTTAAGTTGCAAAGATGCAAATGCAGACAGATACTCACACACAGAGAGCTTGTCTAGTGTGCTTAACAATGCATCAAGCCATCCAGCATTTGGAGTTGTGGAGCAGTGGGACAGTGTTCTCTGGCATGATGGATGGTGCTCTATTTAGTATTTTTGGGATGAGTGGGGATGATGAGGTGGGGTGGTGATCATCATCTTCATCATCCAACATCCTGACCTCACTGCCAATCTTGTCGCTAAACGTAATCAAATCCTCACAGCAGTGCTCCTTCAAAATCTAGTAGAAAGCCTTATTCCCTGGACAGTAGGGAATGAACGAGCAAGTGTCCCAATACTTTCTCTTTGAGAGATTTTCTTGAGTATTTTCTCATACATCATATTAACGTTGCAGAAGCAGGTGGCACCTGTTTTGTAGTCTCGGTTGCATTTGCCGTAGGAACTATGTTTTTAGGCTTTAGATTTTACACCAGAACGTATTAAGAATAACGGAACACACTCATTTACTAAGGCCCAAACTGTTGCCTAGTACTGTAAGTGGAAAGTGTTGCATTTACAGTAAGAAAACCGTGTTTTTGTAGTTGCAAAAAACATGTTCTGCGTCAGATTTTAAAAAACAAACAAATTTTTTTTATGACTGCACACTGATTACAGTATCCAGTGCCACTCCTATCTTACCATTAATCCTGTGTCCTCACTTACCTGTGATTATCTGGAACGTGGAGACTAGCGCAGCTTTTTGCTTCTTTTAATCTACTTTTCTTTTAAACTTCTTTTAATCTATTCTTCATTTTTTTTGCTAACAGCCTTTATTAAACTCATTAAGCAATTCACCTTTCTGTCCTTCAATTACAGGCGAGAAAAGGTTGGAAATATCACAGGGTTGAGGTGACTCATTAGAGAGTGGACAGTAGAAATTGCAGAAAAAGGCAGATGTGTGCTCTGAATGTCAAACTGATACACACACACGTCCAGCAACTGCCTTCTTACTGCTGCATTACACCATGAAAATACTTGCTATACAACCAGCATTACAGCCTGATTTTGAAATGGCTGTTACAGTGTGAATCTGAATCATTCAGTACTCCAACCAACATCACAATGTTTATCTGAATCATTCAGTACTTCAACACTCCAACTAACATCACAATATGAATCATTCAGTACTCCAATGCTCCAACTAACATCACAATGTTTATCTGAATCATTCAGTACTCCAACTAACATCACAGTGTGAATCATTCAGTACTCCAACGCTCCAAACTAACATTACAATGTAAATCTGAATCATTCAGTACTCCAACACTCCAACTAACATCACAATATGAATCATTCAGTACTCCAATGCTCCAAACTAACATTACAATGTAAATCTGAATCATTCAGTACTCCAATGATGCAGCTAACATTACAATGTGAATCTGAATCATTCACTACTCCAACTAACATCACAATGTGAATCTGAATCACTCACTACTCCAACTAACATTACAATGTGAATCTGAATCAATTCACTACTATAATACTCCTACTAACATCACAATGTGAATCTGAATCATTCACTACTCCAACTAACATTACAATGTGAATCTGAATCATTCACTACTATAATACTCCAACTAACATTACAATGTGAATCTGAATCATTCACTACTATAATACTCCAACTAACATTACAATGTGAATCTGAATCATTCACTACTATAATACTCCAACTAACATTACAATGTGAATCTGAATCAATTCACTACTATAATACTCCTACTAACATCACAATGTGAATCTGAATCATTCACTACTCCAACTAACATTACAATGTGAATCTGAATCATTCACTACTATAATACTCCAACTAACATTACAATGTGAATCTGAATCAATTCACTACTATAATACTCCTACTAACATCACAATGTGAATCTGAATCATTCACTACTCCAACTAACATTACAATGTGAATCTGAATCATTCACTACTATAATGCTCCTACTAACATTACAATATGAATCATTCAGTACTCCAATGCTCCAAACTAACATTACAATGTAAATCTGAATCATTCAGTACTCCAACACTCCAACTAACATCACAATATGAATCATTCAGTACTCCAATGCTCCAAACTAACATTACAATGTAAATCTGAATCATTCAGTACTCCAACTAACATCACAGTGTGAATCATTCAGTACTCCAACTAACATCACAGTGTGAATCATTCAGTACTCCAACTAACATCACAGTGTGAATCATTCAGTACTCCAATGCTCCAACTAACAATACAATGTGAATCTGAATCATTCACTACTATAATACTCCAACTAACATTACAATGTGAATCTGAATCATTCACTACTATAATGCTCCAAACTAACATTACAATGTAAATCTGAATCATTCAGTACTCCAACACTCCAACTAACATCACAATATGAATCATTCAGTACTCCAATGCTCCAAACTAACATTACAATGTAAATCTGAATCATTCAGTACTCCAACTAACATCACAGTGTGAATCATTCAGTACTCCAACTAACATCACAGTGTGAATCATTCAGTACTCCAATGCTCCAACTAACAATACAATGTGAAACTGAATCATTCAGTACTCCAATGATGCAGCTAACATTACAATGTGAATCTGAATCATTCACTACTCCAACTAACATCACAATGTGAATCTGAATCACTCACTACTCCAACTATCACAATGTGAATCTGAATCACTCACTACTCCAACTAACATTACAATGTGAATCTGAATCATTCACTACTATAATACTCCAACTAACATCACAATGTGAATCTGAATCACTCACTACTCCAACTAACATTACAATGTGAATCTGAATCATTCACTACTATAATACTCCTACTAACATTACAATGTGAATCTGAATCATTCACTACTATAATACTCCTACTAACATTACAATGTGAATCTGAATCAATTAGTACTTCAACTAACATTACAATGTGAATCTGAATCATTCACTACTCCAACTAACATTACAATGTGAATCTGAATCATTCACTACTATAATACTCCAACTAACATTACAATGTGAATCTGAATCATTCACTACTATAATGCTCCTACTAACATTACAATGTGAATCTGAATCATTCACTACTATAATACTCCTACTAACATTACAATGTGAATCTGAATCAATTAGTACTTCAACTAACATTACAATGTGAATCTGAATCATTCAGTACTTCAGCTAATATCACAATGTGAATCTGAATCAATTAGTACTCCAACTAACATTACAATGTGAATCTGAATCATTCACTACTCCAACTAACATTACAATGTGAATCTGAATCATTCACTACTATAATACTCCTACTAACATTACAATGTGAATCTGAATCATTCACTACTATAATACTCCTACTAACATTACAATGTGAATCTGAATCAATTAGTACTTCAACTAACATTACAATGTGAATCTGAATCATTCACTACTCCAACTAACATTACAATGTGAATCTGAATCATTCACTACTATAATACTCCAACTAACATTACAATGTGAATCTGAATCATTCACTACTATAATGCTCCTACTAACATTACAATGTGAATCTGAATCATTCACTACTATAATACTCCTACTAACATTACAATGTGAATCTGAATCAATTAGTACTTCAACTAACATTACAATGTGAATCTGAATCATTCAGTACTTCAGCTAATATCACAATGTGAATCTGAATCAATTAGTACTCCAACTAACATTACAATGTGAATCTGAATCATTCACTACTCCAACTAACATTACAATGTGAATCTGAATCATTCACTACTATAATACTCCAACTAACATTACAATGTGAATCTGAATCATTCACTACTATAATGCTCCTACTAACATTACAATGTGAATCTGAATCATTCACTACTATAATACTCCTACTAACATTACAATGTGAATCTGAATCAATTAGTACTTCAACTAACATTACAATGTGAATCTGAATCATTCAGTACTTCAGCTAATATCACAATGTGAATCTGAATCAATTAGTACTCCAACTAACATTACAATGTGAATCTGAATCAATTAGTACTCCAACTAACATTACAATGTGAATCTGAATCATTCAGTACTCCAGCTAACATTACAATGTGAATCTGAATCATTCAGTACTCAAACTAACATTACAATGTGAATCTGAATCATTCACTACTATAATGCTCCTACTAACATTACAATGTGAATCTGAATCATTCACTACTATAATACTCCTACTAACATTACAATGTGAATCTGAATCAATTAGTACTTCAACTAACATTACAATGTGAATCTGAATCATTCAGTACTTCAGCTAATATCATAATGTGAATCTGAATCATTCAATACTCCAACTAACATTACAATGTGAATCTGAATCAATTAGTACTCCAACTAACATTACAATGTGAATCTGAATCATTCAGTAATCCAGCTAACATTACAATGTGAATCTGAATCATTCAGTAATCCAGCTAACATTACAATGTGAATCTGAATCATTCAGTACTCAAACTAACATTACAATGTTAACCTGAATCATTTAGTACTTCAACTAACATTACAGTGTGAATCTGAATCATTTAGTACTCCAACTAACATTACAGTGTGAATCTGAATCATTTAGTACTCCAACTAACATTAAAGTGTGAATCTGAATCATTCAATACTCCAACTAACGTTACAATGTGAATCTGAATCATTCAGTACTCCAATACTTCAACTAACATCACAGTGTGAATCTGAATCAGTACTCCAGTACTACAACCAGCATTACAGGCTGAATCTGAGTAATTCAGTACTCCAACACTAACAGTACTTTAGTTAGCATTACAGTCCGACTGCGTATCAATGCAAGTAGGAACATCATCAAATGCCCGTCTGTAAACTTCAGTCACGAACATAATTATGTTTAACTCATACATAGAAACGCCTGGCTTGTCTGGAAGCACAAAATTACAAAGAGCACCTCTGAGAATTCCTACCTGAGATAAACAAGCACTTTCGCTGAGACTGCCGTTGTATAAGAGTGAATGCCTTGCCGCTATCGGCAGCTGCTTGTTCGCAGGGGTCGATCAAAATGGGCCAGCGTGAAGAAGACTGCCAGGTCGTTAATGTTAAGATCTCTTCTTTATTGCGAATCCATAATCCAGGTCAGCAAACGCAACAGTAGCACCACAGAGCACCCCAAGAGCACCCAACACTGAGGCACTTAGGAGGAGTCCCAATCGTCAACAGCACCTGTGCACTGGAGATGAGGCTCAGGTGAGGGGTGGAGCTTAACCCATGCTCACTGAGGCCAGCAGAGGGAGACATTACATGATCATGATCATGATGATGATGATGATGAAGGTGCTGATGATGTTACTTACGTTCTTATCGGTCATTCATTAAGGCGCCCAGGGTTTTTTATGGCAACGTGTCGTAGACAGCGAACATTTCTGTATTCATTTAGTTCTGCTTTGTTGCGATACTTTAGCTAATCCTCCCCGAAGGCCTCGGCAGTGGCGCGTGTGTGCGTTTGGGGAAACGGCGGAGCGGCAGCAGCACATTACGCCACATCATTCCTAAAGAACAAAACGCTCTTAATGTGGTTAATGAGCCTGACCGAGTTTCTATTAGGCTGTTCTGATTCGCTGATGGCCTTAATGTCGCTATTTAGAGGCAGAGCAGATACCGCTAACTTTTTTTTTTAACTAAACTGGGTTTAAGACTGTGTGTGTGTGTGTGTGTGTGTGTGTGTGTGTGTGATTCTGTTTACATTGTCTCGCTCTTTTTCAGGTGCTGGTGGTGGCCTCATAAGTAATTTCGAGCAGCTGGTTCGAGGCATCTGGAAACCAGAGACCAATGAGCTGCTGAAGATGTCCTAGTAAGTTTTCAACCATCTACAGCACCCTAGCCCCACCCATTTGGCCTTCCACACTCTAGTACCATCCATTCAGCCATCCACACTCTAGCCCCACCCATTCAGCCATCCACACTCTAGCCCCACCCATTCGGCCTTCCACACTCTAGCCCCACCCATTCGGCCTTCCACACTCTAGCCACAGCCCTTTCAGCCTACCATACTCAAGCCCGCCCTTTTTAGCCTATAGCAATTTTGCCCCACCCATTTGGACTGTCACAGTCTAGCCCCACCCTTTTAGCCTATAGAAGTTTTGCCCCACCCATTCGGCCTATAGCAGTTTTGCCCCACCCATTCAGCCTTCCACACTCTAGCCCCATCCATTCAGCCTACCATGTTCTAGCCCCGTCCTTTCAGCCTATAGCAGTTTTGCCCCACCCATTCGGCCTTCCACAGTCTAGCTCCGCCCTTTCAGCCTACCATACTCAAGCCCGCCCTTTTAGCCTATAGCAATTTTCCCCCACCCATTCGGCCTGCCACACTCTAGCCTCACCCTTTAGCCTATATCAGTTTGGTCTCATTCATTCAGTCTAACACACTCTAGCCCCGCCCATTCATATTATATCAGTTTAGCTCTATGCAGTCTACAGCGCTTTAGCCCCACCTATTCAGCCTACAGCAGTTTAGCTCTCCTCAGTCTACAGCATTTTAACCCCTCCCTTTAGTCTAGAGCACTTTAGCCCCACCCATTCCTTCTACAGCATTTTAGCAACACCTATTCAGCCTAACACACTCTAGCCCCGCCCATTCAGTCTATAGCAGTTTAGCGCTCTCTGCAGTCTACAGCGGTTAAGCCACGCCTATCCAAAAGTGGTGGGCTGTAGCCTTCCCTTACGCGCTGGCTACATTAGCCCCCATAGCTCTAAAGAACTAAAGTAGACGTGAATAGGATTTTTGTGCTCATTCGATTTGAGTCGTGTGTTGACGTCACAGTGCTGGGGCCCTCACCTGGAATTGAACCAGGGACCTCTTGTGCCGCAAGCAAGTCTCAGACCAAAGCAGCACTTGATTTCGCAGCGTTAGTTTTACGGGTTAATGACGGATAAAGGCGTAACTGAAGGCTGGTCCGTACAGCTGATCAGCGCCGCATGTTCCCCTTTCATGCCATTCCTTTACAGCCTGTGACATCCCTCGCTCTCCCTCGCTCTCTAACTGCTCTCACACTTCGTTCCAGCTGCTGAACATCTCTCTCTCTCTTTCTCTTTTGCAGAATAACGCAGGTAGAATAATTGCCTTTTGTATTGATTTCTCTCTTTGTCTCCTCGCCGCTGCCGGCGACGCCTGTTGTCATGGTTTTGTGTGTGGACAGCATTTTAAAAAAATGCAGCTTGAAGAAATGCAGCAGCGGTAGCGCCGTCCCTTCCTGCAGACACGAACACGCAGAGAGCGTCCTCCTCCTGCACCTCCTGCTCCACCTGCTAGACACAATTTCACGCAAAACTCCAAAAATAGTCCGGACAAATTGATTGGCACCCTCAACTTAATATTTCTGGGTGCTTTTTGAAATGTGTTTGGGGTTGCTGTCCTGCTGGAGGACCCCTGACCTAGGACGCAAAGCCCAGCTTTCTGACACTGGGCCCTACATGGCAACCCCTACATGGCCAGCCTATTTTTGTGAAATGAGTTTTTCTCTCCTTTTTTGTGCTGTTTCATTACACACAAAGGACAAAACAGGTGTAATTGCAAATCTGAGAGAAATACTTTTACATTATCTGGAAAAATGTTAGGGGTGCCAACACTTTTGGTCATGACTGTATACAGCTTTTTAACAAGCAGAATGCTGAATGTTACCTAACCCTAACCATAACCTTTTAGGGTTTAGTTTAGGGTTAGGATTTATGGTTTAGGTTAAGGGTAAGGTTAAGGTTTGGTAATCAATACTGGGTACTAAATAATTCATACTAGATACTGGATAATTAATAGTACATACTAAATAATTCATACTAGATACTGAATAATTAATAGTACATACTAAATAATTCATACTAGATACTGGATAATTAATAGTACATACTAAATAATTCAAATTAGATACTGAATAATTTATAGTGCATACTGAATAATTCTTGGTAGATTCTAAATAATCTGTAGTGGATATTTATAGTAGATGCTGGATAATTTATAGTTGATGTGGGATAATTTATAGTAGATGTTAGATGCTGGATCATTTATAGTAGATGCTGGATAATTTATAGTAGATGTTAGATGCTGGATCATTTATAGTAGATGCTGGATAATTTATAGTAGATGTTAGATGCTGGATCATTTATAGTAGATGCTGGATAATTTATAGTAGATATTAGATGCTGGATAATTTAAACTACATGTTGGATAATTTATAGTAGATGTTAGATGCTGGATAATTTATAGTAGATAATGGATAATTTATAGTAGATGTTAGATGCTGGATAATTTATAGTACATGCTTGATGCTGGATGATTTATAGTAGATGCTGGATAAGTTATAGTAGATGCCAGATAATTTAAAGTAGATGCTGGATAATTTATAGTAGTTGCTGGATAATTTATAGTAGATGCTGGATAATTTATAGTAGATGTTGGATGGTGGATAATTTATAGTAGATGTTGGATGCTGGATAATGTATAGTAGATGCTGGGTAAGTTATGGTAGATGCCAGATAATTTATAGTAGACGCTGGATAATTTATAGTAGATGCTAAATAATTTATAGTAGATGTTGGATGCTGGATCATTTATCGTAGTTGCCGGATAATTTATAGTAGATGTTGGGTGCTGGATAATGTATAGTAGATGCTGGGTAAGTTATAGTAGATGCCAGATAATTTATAGTAGATGCTGGATGTTGGATAATTTATAGTAGATGCTGAATAATTTATAGTAGATGCTGAATAATTTATAGTAGATGTTGGATGCTGCATAATTTATAGTAGATGTTGGATGCTGGATAATTTATAGTAGTTGCTGGATAATTTATAGTAGATGTTGGATACTGGATAATTTATAGTCGATGTCAAATTTTTAGTAGTTGCTGGATAATTTATAGTAGATGTTGGATAATTTATAGTAGTTGCTGGATAATTTATAGTAGACGTTGGATGCTGGATAAGTCGAGGAAGATGCTGATTAGGTCACAGTGTATTTCCTCAGTATGTTTTGAAGTCTTATTTCAAAGGCAGATTTAAACCACACTATGCTTTCTACTTCAGCTTCCTGACTCTTATCAGACGATCACCTTATTTCCCTTGTGTGTCAACAGCCCAACCAAGGTGACCCTGATGGGGGCGGTGCTGTTCTCGCTGCAGCAGTGTCGTTACCTCCCCCTTCGGACCCCTGACCTCATGCTCATCTACACAGTCTTCATCGTTGTCAACAAGGTCTGTACTGATTTTATAATCTTCCCCCTCCCTGTCTCTGCAGTAACGAGTGATGTAAATGGACAATATTGTAGAAACACTGTGAACTCTAATTTCCTCTTAACGCTATTACTAAATGACACATTTGTAATGATGTAAACTAGGATTTCCGCGGTGCAGGCTAGAAAAAGTAAGTGAACCGTTGCATTAGTGTCTACATGTCTCAGAGAAAGCACATGCTACTCTTCACCCTCCTAGAATGGATAGCATCGTGTGACGGGGGAGTCACCGTCTACAGAGTTTTGTCTCGCGCTCTGATTGGCTGCTGCCCATTGCTACTCCTTAGGGCTACAAATGCCTAAACCCACCAATAGCATAATGCGCATTTCTGCTAGCGCTCCTGTGGGATTCTAGTAGTTTGTTAGCGAATGACTTTTTGTTCTAACAACGCACCCATAGGAAATTTTATTTTATACTTTATTGTGTTGGTGGTTAATCTGTTAAGGCCTTCAGTTCTACCAGTGAAGTCCCGACCAGTAGGAGAGCTTGTTTGGCTGACTCCACCCAGATACCACTAAGAAAACAATCCTGGCTGGATTATATCCTTGAACCCTTGTGTTTCCAGCCATAATTTAGCACCGGAATAAGACGAGTACTTTAATACTGCAGAGGTTACGAACTAGGGCTCCAAATAATAATTTTGTAAGTCAGTCTATTATGAATTAGGATTAGTTATGATTAATCGTCCGTTCAGAGTGGGCGGCGCAGTTGCTGCTACCGGAGCGACACGGAAGCACTGCCTTATATCCCATTCCGCTTCATCCCGTCAGATCTCCCTCGCTACGTGTGATCTCGCTGATGTGCTCGTGCCGTCGCTGTGAGTCACTCGTCCTCGCTCTTGCTGCTTTCACCCGTCTTTTGCATCACTTTCGTCTAATTGCATCACTCCTCTTAAACCGAGCAACGTCTTCAGCTCTTAACAAGGCATTACCTCATCTCTCCCCGCCATAGCGCTATTTTTAGAGCTCCGGCTCTCCGTTACCTGAGAAACGAGAAATCGTACTTTGACCTCGCTTCTCCCTCCTCAGTTAGTCTGCGCCTGTGTCTCTTTACTGACCGACCATCTCCTCTGACCACGGCTTCAGCCTCGCTGCGCCACAGAGAAGTTCACGGTCTGGTTTACAGTGTGTAACTGTTACACTGTTTACACTGTTGGTTCAGGGTCTGTTTACAGGGTCTGTAGTAAAATCCAATAGATCTACACCCTTAGGTTCTACAAGGGTTCTTTTAGTAAAAGAAAAAGTCCTGAAGGGGGTCTCTGCTCTCTTTAAAAGGGATTATTTAATAGTTATTTAGTAAAGACAATGGTTCTACACATCTTAAAAATGTTCTTCAAGGGTTCTTTTAGTTAAGGAAAAGGTTCCCTACTCTTGAAGAGGGTCTTCAAGGGTCCTTTAGTAAAGGCAATGTTTTTACTTTTTCAAAGAAGAGTCTGTAGTAAGGCCAATGGTTCTACACATTGTTAAAATGTTCTTCAAGGGATCTTTTAGTAAAGGAAAAGGTTCTACACTCTTGGAGGGGTTTCCCAAGAGTTCCTTTAGTTCTACACAATTAAAAGGGTAGGGAGGAATAGGTTCTTAAAGGGTGTGCTATTTAATGGTTCTTTCATAAAGGTAATGGTTCTACGCATCTTAAAAATGTTCTTTAATGGTTCTTATAGTAAAGGCAAAGGTTCTAAACTCTTGAAAAGGGTCTTCAAGGGTCCTTTAGTAAAGGCAGTGTTTCTGCACTTCTTAAAAAGGGTTTTTTCAAAAGTTCAGTTCTACCATATTAAAAGGGTTCTTTTAGTAAAAGAAAAGGTCCCATACTCTTGCAGAGGGTCTTAAAGGGTCCTTTAGTAAAGGCAATGTTTTTACTTTTTCAAAGAAGGTTCTTTAAAGAGTCAGTAGTAAGGCCAGTGGTTCTACGCATTGTTAAAATGTTCTTCAAGGGTTCTTTTAGTAAAGGAAAAGGTTCTACACTCCTGAAGGAGTTTCTGCACTCTTTAAAAATGGTTTTCCAAGAGTTCTTTAGTTCTACCATATTAAAAGGGTTCTTCAAGGGTTCTTTTAGGTAAAGGAATAGGTTCTATACTCTATACTTGAACAAGGGTTCTTTAAATTGTCTGTAGTAAGGCTAGTGGGTCTACACTCTTTAAATTGTGATCTTTAGTAGTTCTTTGATAAAGACAATGGTTCTACACATCTTTTAAAAAGTAGTTCTACCATATTAAACTGGTTCTCCAGTGGTTCTTTTAGCATTAGAAATGGATCTACACTTATTTAAAAATTGTTCTTCAAGGCTTTAATAGAAAGACATAATTTTTCTCATAATACATAATTGTAGTTGAACAAGCCTCCCTCTCTCTCTCTCTCTCTCCAGACGAGGATGATGCTGCTGGGGTCTTCTTCGTCCCCCTTCGATACCGTGGAATCAGCTCTCTACCAGACACTGTTCGCCCGACCCCTGACCTACTCTCCCCTGACCAATCAGAGCCAATCCTCAACCCGGACCCCCTCCTGTCCTGCCAAGCCGGACAGCAAGAGCGCTCCTGGTGTCTCGAACGGCCTACCCCAAACCGAAGACCAACCGGACTGCAGCGAGTCCGAGAGCTCCAAAAAGACCAACTAGTGCCCCCTTTCTTCCAACCCAACCCCTCCCCAGGCGTCCTCTCTCACTGTGATTTTCTCTCTGACACTTTCAGCATGCTGAGGTAAAGCGATAGAGCCGCTCCCTCATGTAGCTCTGCACTCTCGTAACGTCCTCTGTTCTGGAGGTTTTTATCTGTACATTTGGTTTGGATCTGTATATATTTCCTACTCTGAAATGATTCTGATTTTATCTAAGACAAATCTATAACTGTGATTATATTTTATATTATTTATATTTGAAGAAGCTCACTTAAGTGACTATAGTGATTCAAAGACATATATATTTGCTGTACTTCCCTGCATTTCCAATATGAATGAAATACACTCATATTGAGAAAAACAGCTGTTGTTTGTGCCGTTATTTTTTAGTTGTTTTAGTTGTTTTTTTAAAGATAATCCTCTAAGCAGCAGTGATCAGCAGCAAGGGGTTCCACTAAGTAGCCACAATTAACAGCCAGGGTATTATGGGTTTCTCTAAGCAGCAACAGTCAGTAGCCAGGGGCTCCTTTAAGCAGCAACAATCAGCAGAAATTGGCTTCTGTATAGAGCAACAATCAGCACACAGGGGCTAGTTTAAGTCAATCATGGACTTCTCTTGGCAGCAACAATCAGCAGCCATGGGCTCCTCTAAGCAGTGACAATCAGCAGCCTGGGACTTCCCTAAGCAGGAACAATCAGCAGCCATGGTCTCCTCTAAGCAGCAACAATTAGCAGCCAGGGGCTTCCCTAAGCCAGAACAATCAGCAGCCATGGTCTCTTTTAGGCAGCAACAATCAGCAGCCAGATGCTCCTCTAAGCAGGAACAATCAGCAGCCATGGTCTCCTCTAAGCAGCAACAATCAGCAGCCTGGGACTTCCCTAAGCAGCAACAATCAGCAACCAGGGCTCCTCTAAGCAGCAACAATCAGCAGCCAGGGGCTTCCCTAAGCAGCAACAATCAGCAGCCAGAGTATTCAGTAAGCAGCAACAATCAGCAGCCAGGGTCTCTTTTAGGCAGCAACAATCAGCAGCCAGACGCTCCTCCAAGCAGCAACAATCAGCAGACAGAGCCTCCTTTAAGCAGCGACAATCAGCAGCCAGGGTCTTCACTAAGCAGCAACAATCAGCAGCCAGTTTCTCCTTTAGGCAGCAACAATCAGCAGCCATGGGCTCCTCTAAGCAGCGACAATCAGCAGCCTGGGACTTCCCTAAGCAGGAACAATCAGCAGCCACGGTCTCCTCTAAGCAGCAACAATTAGCAGCCAGGGGCTTCCCTAAGCCAGAACAATCAGCAGCCATGGTCTCTTTTAGGCAACAACAATCAGCAGCCAGATGCTCCTCTAAGCAGGAACAATCAGCAGCCATGGTCTCCTCTAAGCAGCAACAATCAGCAGCCTGGGACTTCCCTAAGCAGCAACAATCAGCAACCAGGGCTCCTCTAAGCAGCAACAGTCAGCAGCCAGGGGCTCCACTAAGCAGCAACAATCAGCAGCCAGGGTCTCCTCTAAGCAGCAACAATCAGCAGTCAGGGGCTCCACCAAGCAGCAACAATCAGCAGCCAGGGGCTTCCCTAAGCAGCAACAATCAGCAGTCAGGGGCTCCACTAAGCAGCAACAATCAGCAGTCAGGGTCTCCTCTAAGCAACAACAATCAGCAGCCAGGGCTCCACTAAGCAGCAACAATCAGCAGCCAGGGGCTTCCCTAAGCAGGAACAATCAGCAACCAGGGGCTCCACTAAGCAGCAACAATCAGCAGCCAGGGTCTCCTCTAAGCAGCAACAATCAGCAGCCAGGGGCTCCACTAAGCAGCAACAATCAGCAGCCAGAGCCTCCTTTAAGCAGCGACAATCAGCAGCCAGAGTATTCAGTAAGCAGCAACAATCAGCAGCCAAGGTATCTTTTAGGCAGCAACAATCAGCAGCCAGACGCTCCTCTAAGCAGCAACAATCAGCAGACAGAGCCTCCTTTAAGCAGCGACAATCAGCAGCCAGGGTCTTCACTAAGCAGCAACAATCAGCAGCCAGAGCCTCCTTTAAGCAGCGACAATCAGCAGCCAGGGTATTCAGTAAGCAGCAACAATCAGCAGCCAGGTGCTCTTTGTGGCAGCAACAATCAGCAGCCAGACGCTCCTCTAAGCAGCAACAATCAGCAGACAGAGCCACCTTTAAGCAGCGACAATCAGAAGCCAGGGTCTTCACTAAGCAGCAACAATCAGCAGCCAGGGTCTCTTTTAGGCAGCAACAATCAGCAGCCAGATGCTCCTCTAAGCAGCAACAATCAGCAGCCAGGGTCTCTTTTAGGCAGCAACAATCAGCAGCCAGACGCTCCTCTAAGCAGCAACAATCAGCAGACAGAGCCTCCTTTAAGCAGCGACAATCAGCAGCCAGGGTCTTCACTAAGCAGCAACAATCAGCAGCCAGTTTCTCCTTTAGGCAGCAACAATCAGCAGCCAGGGTCTCCTCTAAGCAGCAACAATCAGCAGCCAGGGTCTCTTTTAGGCAGCAACAATCAGCAGCCAGAGCCTCCTTTAAGCAGCGACAATCAGCAGCCAGGGTATTCAGTAAGCAGCAACAATCAGCAGCCAGGGGCTCTTTTAGGCAGCAACAATCAGAAGCCAGACGCTCCTCTAAGCAGCAACAATCAGCAGACAGAGCCTCCTTTAAGCAGTGACAATCAGCAGCCAGGGTCTTCACTAAGCAGCAACAATCAGCAGCCAGGGGCTCCTCTAAGCAGCAACAATCAGCAGCCAGGTTCTCCTTTAGGCAGCAACAATCAGCAGCCAGGGGCTCCACTAAGCAGCAACAATCAGCAGCCAGGGGCTCCTCTAAGCAGCAACAATCAGCAGCCAGAGCCTCCTTTAAGCAGTGACAATCAGCAGCCAGGGTATTCAGTAAGGGTCTCTTTTAGGCAGCAACAACCAGCAGCCAGACGCTCCTCTAAGCAGCGACAATCAGCAGCCAGGGTTTTCACTAAGCAGCAACAATCAGCAGCCAGGGGCTCCTCTAAGCAGCAACAATCAGCAGCCAGAGCCTCCTTTAAGCAGTGACAATCAGCAGCCAGGGTATTCACTAAGCAGCAACAATCACCAGCCAGTTTCTCCTTTAGACAGCAACAATCAGCAGCCAGACGCTCCTCTAAGCAGCAACAATCAGCAGCCAGGGGCTCCACTAAGCAGCAACAATCAGCAGCCAGGTTCTCTTTTAGGCAGCAACAATCAGCAGCCAGGGGCTTCACTAAGCAGCAACAATCAGCAGCCAGGGGCTCCACAAAGCAGCAACAATCAGCAGCCAGGGTCTCTTTTAGGCAGCAACAATCAGCAGCCAGATGCTACTCTAAGCAGCAACAATCAGCAGCCAGAGCCTCCTTTAAGCAGCGACAATCAGCAGCCAGGGTATTCAGTAAGCAGCAACAATCAGCAGCCAGGGTCTCTTTTAGGCAGCAACAATCAGCAGCCAAACACTCCTCTAAGCAGCAACAATCAGCAGACAGAGCCTCCTTTAAGCAGCGACAATCAGCAGCCAGGGTCTTCACTAAGCAGCAACAATCAGCAGCCAGGGTCTCTTTTAGGCAGCAACAATCAGCAGCCAGGGTCTTCACTAAGCAGCAACAATCAGCAACCATGGGCTCATTTAGGCAGCAACAATCAGCAGCCAGAGTCTCCTTTAGGCAGCAACAATCAGCAGCCAGTAGCTGCCTAGCACTCTAAACATTAAAATAACAGATGCCCACAAAGCAGGAGAAGACTATAAAAATACACACTGCTCAGATAAAGCAGCATGAGAGCTGAGAGCATAAGGTGGCCCAAGTGCACATGGGGGAATGCGCTTATTTGGGATGTTGTGGAACGAAATTCTGGAGATTCCGGGCATGAAAGTGATCTGAAAACCCTGCAAAAATGTTATGATGCAATCATGTCAACATAGACCAGGATCTCAAAGGAATATTTTCAACATCTTGTGGAATCCATTAAGCCAGGGGTTCAGGCTGGATTGAGAGCAGTAAGAGGCCCTACCTAGTATTAGTATAGCATTCCTAATAAAGTGCTTGGTGGGTGTAGAACGATGCCACTTCAAATTCAGATATGGGTTCTGGCCTGGTTAAAGGGAACCAATCTTTGGATCGGTGGGAAACCTCTTAAAAAACGTTCTGCTTTTTGGCTCCACTGTTGTTCTCCTCCTCTCCTGCGCATGTTCTGGTGTCGTCCCGTGTCGGGGAGAAGAAGTCACCGCGCCGGTGTGAACAGAATGCCGGTGTGAATGAAAGGATCATCGCTCTCCATCAAGCTAAACCTAGTAGGAAAAACGTCTTCCCCTGGAGAGCCAGAACTCGTTACTCGACGCTACTCTTCAAAGAGTTCTCCATCGTCTGGTGGAAAACGTCCAGCAGACTGTCTGCAGAGTCTTACTGCGAACGTGTCGACATCGCACCCGCCTCAGCATAACAATCACATACACACACACTCTCTCTCTCCCTCTCTTTCCTCTCTTGCGCCGTCTGTCTCTCACTCTTCTCTCTATTCTCTTTTTCTTCTTCTCTCTCTCTCTCCCTCTCTTTCCTCTCTTGCGCCGTCTGTCTCTCACTCTTCTCTCTATTCTCTTTTTCTTCTTCTCTCTCTCTCTCTGTCTCGCTGGTGCTGAACTTAAGTTCAGAGGAAAGGTAAAGGTGTGTGTGTGTGTGTGTGTGTGAGTGGAGAGGGGAGAAACTGGTTTACTTCCTCACTGAATTTTTTTGGTCTCTTACGCATTTGGTTGGTGTTTCTAATAAAGTGGCCAGTGAGTAGAAGAAACAAGATTGTAGGTGTTTCCAATAAAGTGGCCAATGAGTAGAAGCACAAGGTAGTAATCATTTCTAATGTAGTGGCCAATGAGTAGAAGCACAAGGTAGTAGGTGTTTCTAATAAAGTGGCCATTGAGTTGAAGCACAAGTCGTAGGGTGTTTCTAATAAACTGGCCAATGAGTAGAAGCACAAGGTAGTTGGTGTTTCTAATAAAGTGGCCAGTGAGTGGAAGCACAAGGTAGTAGGGTGTTTCTAATAAAGTAGCCAGTGAGTGGACGCACAAGGTGGTAGAGTGTTTCCAATAAAGTGGCCAGTGAGTAGAAGCACAAGGTAGTGGGTGTTTCTAATAAAGTGGCCAGTGAGTAGAAGCACAAGCTAGTAGGTGTTTCTAATAAAGTGGCCAGTGAGTAGAAGCACAAGCTAGTAGGTGTTTCTAATAAAGTGGCCAGTGAGTGGACGCACAAGTTAGTAGGTGTTTTTAATAAAGTGGCCAGTGAGTGGACGCACAAGGTAGTGGGTGTTTCTAATAAAGTGGCCAGTGAGTGGACGCATAAGGTAGTTGGTGTTTTTAATAAAGTGGCCAGTGAGTGGACGCACAAGGTAGTGGGTGTTTCTAATAAAGTGGCCAGTGAGTGGACGCACAAGGTAGTAGGTGTTTCTAATAAAGTGGCCAGTGAGTAGAAGCACAAGCTAGTTGGTGTTTCTAATAAAGTGGCCAGTGAGTGGAAGCACAAGGTAGTAGGTGTTTCTAATAAAGTGGCCAGTGAGTGGAAGCACAAGCTAGTAGGTGTTTCTAATAAAGTGGCCAGTGAGTGGACGCACAAGGTAGTTGGTGTTTCTAATAAAGTGGCCAGTGAGTGGACGCACAAGGTAGTTGGTGTTTCTAATAAAGTGGCCAGTGAGTGGACGCACAAAGTAGTTGGTGTTTCTAATAAAGTGGCCAGTGAGTGGACGCACAAGGTAGTTGGTGTTTCTAATAAAGTGGCCAGTGAGTGGACGCACAAGGTAGTGGGTGTTTCTAATAAAGTGGCCAGTGAGTGGACGCACAAGGTAGTAGGTGTTTCTAATAAAGTGGCCAGTGAGTGGACGCACAAGGTAGTGGGTGTTTCTAATAAAGTGGCCAGTGAGTGGACGCACAAGGTAGTAGGTGTTTCTAATAAAGTGGCCAGTGAGTGGACGCACAAGGTAGTGGGTGTTTCTAATAAAGTGGCCAGTGAGTGGAAGCACAAGGTAGTAGGTGTTTCTAATGAAGTGGCCAGTGAGTGGACGCACAAGGTAGTGGGTGTTTCTAATAAAGTGGCCAGTGAGTGGACGCACAAGGTAGTAGGTGTTTCTAATAAAGTGGCCAGTGAGTGGACGCACAAGGTAGTGGGTGTTTCTAATAAAGTGGCCAGTGAGTGGAAGCACAAGGTAGTAGGTGTTTCTAATAAAGTGGCCAGTGAGTGGAAGCACAAGGTAGTAGGTGTTTCTAATGAAGTGGCCAGTGAGTGGACGCACAAGGTAGTGGGTGTTTCTAATAAAGTGGCCAGTGAGTGGAACATCAGGTACTGGAAGGATGGCAGTATTTATGGGGTTCACTGATCTGCTGTCTGATCGCTGTGTGTTGTGTATGTGAGCGCTACACTCGACGTGATTAGCGTGTTATATAGGATAATCAGAGCTTATGTCTGCTAATAAGAAACAAACACAAAGCATAATCATGTTTCCTTGTGTAGCGCGAGGCAACGAGCGCAGAAATCCCGCACATTCAGCCGAAGCCTCTCCTTTAATTACATCGTCATGTGCTGTACACGCTGCACAATGGGACCCCAGAGCAGCCAAGAAAGAGGGAAGAGCTTCAGTCCCCGTGCCAACACACAGAGAGTGAATGAATGAGACTGCATTCAATTCCAACTGATTCCAATTCAATACTACTACTGGCTGGATGCCAGATTAGTCAGGCTAAATCAGTGCAGAACGTGCGTCTCGTATAACTAAAAGAACAAAATGATATGAGGATCAGAGTCAGAGTCTAATCAGAGTCCAAGTGCAGACTGAGATTTTGTTCAAAGCAGAGACTTTGTATCAGTCTAATCCAAGTCGAGGTCGAGACTTTGTATTAGATCAGTTTAATTTAAGACCAGCAGTCGATTCTGTGTCAAGACTGAGACGATGTATCAGCTGAATCTGAGTCAAGAAAAGAACAGTTGAGTCCGATTCAAGACCAAGACTTTGGAGTAGCCAGGTCTAAATCAAGACTAAAATGTGGAGTAGCCAGGTCTAAATCAAGACCAAGACTTTGGAGTAGCCAGGTCTAAATCAAGACTGAAATCAAGACTGATATTTGGAGCAGTTGAGTCCAATTCAAGACCAAGACTTTGGAGTAGCCAGGTCTAAATCAAGACCAAGACTTTGTAGTAGCCAGGTCTAAATCAAGACCAAGACTTTGGAGTAGCCAGGTCTAAATCAACACTGAAATCAAGACTGATATTTGGAGCAGTTGAGTCCAATTCAAGACCAAGACTTTGGAGTAGCCAGGTCTAAATCAAGACCGAAATTTGGAGCAATTGGGTCCAATTCAAGACCAAGACTTTGGAGTAGCCAGGTCTAAATCAAGACCAAGACTTTGTAGTAGCCAGGTCTAAATCAAGACTGATATCAAGACTGAAATTTGGAGCAGTTCAGTCCAATTCAAGACCAATATATTGTAGTTGCCAGGTCTAAATCAAGACCAAGACTTTGTAGTAGCCAGGTCCGAAATCAAGACTAAAATGTGAAGGAGCTGAGTCCAATTCAAGACCAAAACTTTGTAGTAGCCAGGTCTCAATCAAGACCAAAATTTCGAGCAGTTGGGTCCAATTCAAGACCAAGATATTGTAATAGCCAGGTCTAAATCAGGATCAAAATTTGAAGAAGTTGGGTCCAATTCAAGACTAAGACTTTGTAGCAGCCAGGTCTAAATCAAGACCAAAACTTGGAGCAGTTGGGTCCAATTCAAGAACAAGACTTTGTAGTAGCCATGTCTAAATCAAGACCAAGACTTTGGAGTAGCCAAGTCTAAATCAAGACCAAGACTTTGTAGTAGCCAGGTCCAAAATCAAGACTAAAATGTGAAGGAGCTGAGTCCAATTCAAGACGAAGATTTTGTAGTAGCCAGGTCTAAATCAAGACCAAAATTGGAGCAGTTGGGTCCAAGTAAAGACCAAGATTTTGGAGTAGCCAGGTCTAAATCAAGACCGAAATTTCGAGCAGTTGGGTCCAATTCAAGACCAAGACTTTGTAGTAGCCAGGTCTAAATTAAGACCAAGACTTTGGAGTAGCCAGGTCTAAATTAAGACCAAGACTTTGGAGTAGCCAGGTCTAAATCAAGACCAAGACTTTGGAGTAGCCAGGTCTAAATCAAAAATTGGAGCAGTTGGGTCCAAGTAAAGACCAAGATTTTGGAGTAGCCAGGTCTAAATCAAGACCGAAATTTCGAGCAGTTGGGTCCAATTCAAGACCAAGACTTTGTAGTCAGTAGCCAGGTCTAAATCAAGACCGAAATTTCGAGCAGTTGGGTCCAATTCAAGAACAAGACTTTGTAGTAGCCATGTCTAAATCAAGACCAAGACTTTGGAGTAGCCAAGTCTAAATCAAGACCAAGACTTTGTAGTAGCCAGGTCTAAATCAAGACCAAGACTTTGGAGTAGCCAGGTCTAAATCAAGACTGAAATCAAGACTGATATTTGGAGCAGTTGAGTCCAATTCCAGACCAAGACTTTGGAGTAGCCAGGTCTAAATTAAGACCAAGACTTTGGAGTAGCCAGGTCTAAATCAAGACCAAAATTTGGAGCAATTGGGTCCAATTCAAGACCAAGACTTTGTAGTAGACAGGTCTAAATCAAGACTGAAATTTGGAGCAGTTGAGTCCAATTCAAGACCAAGACTTTGTAGTAGTCAGGTCTAAATCAAGACCAAGACTTTGTAGCAGTGGAGTTCTAGTCAAGAGAGAGATTTTGAAGCAGTCAAGTCCGAGTCAAGATTGTGATTTTATAGTAGTCATGTCCAAGGTAAGACCAAGACTTTCTAGTAGCCAGATCCAAATCAAGACCAAGACTTTGTAGTAGTTAAGTCCAATTTAAGAGCAAGACTTTGTAGAAGTAAAATCTGAGTCAAGACTGAGACTTTGTAGCAGCTGAATCTGATTTAGGACAAAGCATCAGTGCAGTCAAATTCAAGTTCAGGACCAACATATTGTAGCAGTCAAATCTGTGTCAAGTAGTAGTTGAATCTGAGTCTTTGCTGAGGACTGAGACTTTGTAGCTGTCGATTCCAAGTCAAAAACAAGAATGTATCAAGAGTCAAGAGTCAGAGTCAAGGATGAGACATTTTAGTAGTCAAGTCCGACTACTAAAGACTTTGTTGTAGTCTTTGAGTCTGAATCATCACTGAGACTTCGTAGCAGCTGAGTCTAATTCAAGAGAGACTTTGCATCAGTCAAGTCTTTTTCAAGACCACGTAAAGTCCAAGTGAAGACTCCCTGACTCCTTCACTCACTACCCGTTTTGCTCACTGCTTTCCTCACTCAATTACTCCCTTACTCACTCATGCACTTACTCCCTTGTTTCCTCACTCCATCTGGACGAGGAATGTGTCCTGGGGCAGAGTATCTGTGTATGTGTGTGTGAGAAAGAGAGAGAGAGAGTGTGTTGGGTGTGTACCATCGTGTGATGTCCACTAGGGGGTGTAGGGTCCCTCCTGAGTGGCTAAACTGAGGCCAGCTGGTGGTCCCCCCCCCCAGCTCTCTGAGGAATGGTAGGTGCCTAAAGGCACAGAGTGGCACGTCCCACACAACGGCAGAGTCCGTCAAAACTGACAAAGAGCGTGCAGTGCGCACACGCATGCATGCACACACACACACACACACACACACACACACACTCTCTTGCTCGGCTGTTGTGAAAGACCACCCAGGCCTGTCTTCTTTGTCTTCTTCCAGAAAGGGAAGGAAGAAGCAAAAGCTATTGACACAGTACAACAAATCATACAGCGTCATCGAGTTTTATTTTGCAGCGGCGGCAGAGCTGCGGCGAGCTCAGGGACACTAGCAGAAAACCTTCTTTCAGACAGAGGGTGTTCTATAAAGCAATGAGTAAATCGCTTGGCATTGTGGTGTCTGCAGTAGCCATGTTCTCGGCCTGTTTTGTGTAGATCTCAATAACCTTACTGTCTGTGTGTGTCTGTGTGTGTCTGTGTGTGTGTGTGGGACAGAGCAGAGTGAAGCTGAGGAGCACAAAGGAAACGTCCACTAACTCATCAGCCCTGCAGCACCAAAGGCTCTGCAGAGAGGGAGAGAGCGAGAGAGAGCGAGAGAGAGTGAGTGAGTGAGTGAGTCAGGGAGAGAGGTGCTCTTTCTTCACCATTAGAGATCCAAGGCAGAGACAGATTCTGGCCAACTCAAGGCTCGGTGAGCACAGTCCAGCGAAAAAGAAAAGGGACAAATGGAAAGAAATGATGTGGTAAAAAATAAAAAGCAATTGAATTATGATTATTAAAATTTCACCAATAAACCATAATAAGATCATCCCACAGTTTGAAAGCCTGCGCGATTGCAAACGAATCGTCCCTGGCACTTTCTAACCTTTTGCCCAAATTTTTAACCTATTATGCCTCTTTTGGACTTCTTACCCAACTCTTAGACCAGTGACCCTACTCAAAGACCTGTTACCCAACTCATAGATCTCATAGACCCCATTTTCAAACCCATGATAGCCCATGATGAAACCTGTTCCCTCACTATTAGACCAGTGATCCCACCCATAGACCTGTTACCCAGTTCTTAGACCTGATACCCCGATTTTAAACCTGTTCCCCTTCTCTTACACCAGTGACCCCACCCATAGAACTGTTACCCAACTCAAAGATCTCTTACCCCAGTTTTTAAACCTAGGACACAACTCTTAGAGCTGTTACCCCATGAAGAAACCTGTTCCCTCACTTTTGGACCAGTGACCCTATTTATAGAACTGCTGCCCAACTCTTAGACCTGATACCCCACTTTCAAACCTCTTACCCAACTCTTAGACCAGTGACCCTACTCAAAGACCTGTTACCCGACTCATATATCTTTTACCCCATTTTCAAACCTGGGACCCAACTCTTAGAGCTGTTAGCCCATAATGAAACCTGTTCCCTCACTCTTAGACCAGTGACCCCACCCATAGACCTGTTACCCCTATTTTAAACCTGTTACCCATCTCTTACACCAGTGACCCCACTCATAGATCTGTTTCCCAAATCTTAGACCTGCTACCCCACTTTCAAACCTGTTCCCCATCTCTTACACCAGTGACCCCACCCATAGAACTGTTACCCAACTCTAAGATCTCTTACCCCAGTTTTTAAACCTAGGACACAAGTCTTAGAGCTGTGACAAACCTGTTCTCTCATTTTTGTACCAGTGACCTCATTTATAGAACTGTTGCCCAACTCCTAGACCTGATACCCCACTCTCAAACCTCTTACCCAACTCTTAGACCAGTGGCCGCATATGAAGATCCCCATTCCCCCACTATTAGACCAGTAACCCCACCCACAGATCTGTTAACCAACTCAAGATCGGTTACCCAACTCTTAGAATTGGTACCCCACTTTCAGACCTGTTACCCTACTCTATGACTTGCTGTCCCACTCTTAGACCAGTGACCCCACTCGTGAAACTGTTACCCCAATAAAGATCTTTTACCCATCCTTTAGCATTGCTACCCCACCACCATTTCCCAACTCTTAGACCTGTTACCCCACTTTACACCAGTGACCCCCCATTCCAGGTGCTACCCAACTCTTAGAATTGTGACCCCACTTTTAAGACCTGTTACCCCTGTGAGTCCTGCATTTACAAAGACAAGTCTGAGACCATCAATTTGTGGTCTTGAGACTCCAGATCAAGACCAAACCTGAGCTCGATCCATATCTCGGGTGATCGGCTGTTTTTACGGGTAAAGGCAACACTGTGTGAATCTGATTCTACGCCAATCTATGACCTTAAAATGATACAGAAACTCAAATGTAACACCAAAAACATCGCACTAAGGTGCGAGTGTGCCAGAGAAGCCTGGAGGAACCAGGGAACCAGCATTGTGGGCTCGGATTGATGTCTGCGTTAAATGCCGTGGGATCTGAGAAAGCCCAATGCCTGTCATACTGAGAGAGAGAGAGTGAGAGAGAAAGAGAGAGAGAGAGAGAGATCAGACTCACTGGAGAGAGACCCAATATAACATCAGTGACCCCAATTGATTCAAGCGCAGCCCTTATCCTCTGGAGAACGTGTCTGCTGCACAGGGCTGGAAACACACTATGATAAACTCTTTTTCAATCTTTCTCTCCCTCTCTCTTTTCCTCTCACATCTCCCTCTCCTGCTCCATCAGTTCCTCTCCTCAGGGTTGTTTCCATCTCCTGCGCTTCTCTCCTTCGCTCTCTCGTCCACTCCAATCCCTTCAATCTCACTCATCACTCTTTCCCGCTTCCGTCCTGTGCTCCTCTCTAAAGCCGGCTGTACATGCTACGACTTTAGGCCATACCTTAGAAAGTTGTCTTGTAGATTGAGAAGCCTCTCTTTTCTCCGTTCGAGCCTTTCTTCCAAAGGTGGGAACGTGGCAAGTATCAAGAAACTCAAATCCTGAGGCAGTAGAGGCAAGTCTCCAGTCAAGTCCAGAGCCTTGAACTTCGACAGCTGGACACCAGTAATGATGGTAATGCTAATGTTTGGTTGCTATTTTGTTCAGTTTCCCTGAAGACTAGAATGCATGTAAAGCCAGCCACCATGGCTGTACTGGTTCCTGTGCTGGCCAACATCACCCTAGGAGTGATGTGGGAAAGACGCACCTGCAACCCACCCCTGAGAAGGCGAGGCCAATTGTGCTCTCTCTGACTCCGGCTGCCGATGGCAATTCATAGGATTCAGTGGAACCAGCGATCCTTGGACCATCCTTGGAGACAAGAGCCTGAACATTCCTGGTAAAATGACCTCGGGCCATGGTTGTGGCTTTAGTGGCTTTATTATTTTAAAGGGTTGATATTAGAACACAATCGGACAAGCCTTAAGCTTAGACATTGACGTGGCCCCAAACCTAGGGCCGTGTAGACCTATAGGACTGTACTGCCGTAATGGTAACTGCCAGCGGAAAGACGCTGCTCCCCACAGACGACCCGGGATCGGTTCGGCTTGTCTTCTCAGATACGTTCTGTTGGCGTAGGGCGGCAAGAACTGATGGGAGATCAGTGCTGGAGGAGAGAGCGAGCCTGGCTGGCTGTCATTAGTATGCTGTCAGGGGTGTGCCGCCCAGGCGAGACATCAGAGCTCGGCAGCCTCAGCAGATAAAGAAGAAGCTATTAATCCCCGGAAGATTACCACAGCTGATACTTTATCCCGCAGTAATACAGCAATACAAGCAGGCCCCTTCCATTTACAACAGCTGCCCACGGAAGAGGGGGGAGATCACCTTCAGCAGCAGGAGACTGCAGGCCTGGACGCACAATGGGTTTTGGGGAGAGGTGATTTGCATTGGGTTTGTGTGACAAGTTGATGCAATAAGTGTGTGTGTGTGTGTGTGAAGGACATCAAGACAAGGGAAAGAAAGACAGGAAAAGGAACAATTTGGTGGATTTACAAAGCCTCAGTGGCTTCTACCTCAAACGTAGCCGATCACGAAGTCACGTCCGACGTTGAAACTTTTACCCTGGAGCTACGAGGCCAGTGCAAATTAAATACAGGCTGGGGGTAAGGCGGGTTGCCCAAGACCTCTTAATTAACCCTTAGGCTCACGGATAGCCTCAAAAATCTAAATTCTAAAGACGTCCTTTAAAAAGATGCTACACTGCTCTGCCACAAGGTGGCGCTGTGGCAAACCGAGTTACTCATGTTTTTATCGTAGTGTATGTCTTTGTTATTGTAACTTGCTGGATTTTGTAGCTGTAACTGGTAGCTGGTTTGAGATGGTCTAAGCTGGTCTTTTATGGTGGAGGCTGGTTAAAAAAAGCTGGTGATCCAGGTGAAGCTAGCTGGTGGAGCTAGCTGGTTTACCAGCTATTGGCTGAAGTAGTGTGTACTTCACTGGAATTTGGTCATGCCTTATCATGCCGGTCAGTCTGCTCCTGCTGGTGGACCAGTTTGGTCTTGCTGGTTCTCTGGCTTGGTCAGGAATATTATGCTTGCAGCCCAGCCAAACCATCCAACTTGAACAGAAACATACCCCATGCTGGTCATACGCTAAACTGGTCAACCAGCTTGACCAGCTTGACCTGTCCTGGCCTTCAATATTCTGTTACATCACGCAGGATTAGTTTTACATGGGGAGGTGGGGTAATGCAATTATTACCAGAGAGTCTCCGTGATATCGGCCCCGTCCAAATGCGCCATATCAGTCCTTAAAAATGTCCTCTGGCTATACGAATACGGTGCAAATCCAAATGTGGGTAAATGACACAGAAACCTTTGGTCGTTCCAGTCTGTGGTAAACCTCAGTCAAATCCAGAAGACGAGCCAAAGGACTCCTCAGAGACACGTGTACATACGTGTCATGAACATGAAGGGGCTCATTTTTTCTAAAGGGGCTCATATTTTTTCATTATTACTATAAGTGGGTTATAAAACTTGTTATCTTCATGATTTTTTGGAGGTGGCGGCAGCCCGTAAATTGAGTAGCCACTCCCATCTCAGTCATTCATGCTGAGATTTCTTATCCCATGCAAATCAATCACAAATTGAACAGATGTCCTGCAGTAAAAATGACATTACTCCACACCCTCCTCCTATGTGAAACTAATCCCGTCCAGGGTCCCGGCCTTGCCCTCTTCAGGGTGGGTATATGGCACTTTCTCTCCACATCACTCCAACGCAATGGTGGTCGGTTGCTCAGTGATGTTGCATCGGCGGCAGTTCAGAAAAAGAGGCTGGTGATCTTTACTCAATAAACGAATCCAGTCCGAATTCAAGGCCCAAGTCATTAAACTGGGTGGAACGAACACTACTAATCTCTAATAGACTTGTTTGTGTGCTTTCTGACACTGTGACACTCAGTTATCTACAAACACGGACTAAAGTATGAGGCAGAGCTAAAATCAGTAGCAGCAGCAGCCTGAGTGAATTGGCTTTGTTTTTTGTCCATTTGTAGAGATAACACTGTTTCATACTGTGTCAGAGACCAAGTCTTTAAGATTAGCTCAAAGTGTAAAATTCAAGAGCTTTTCTCTCATCCAATCAGGCTTTCTTATTCGAGCTGCATCCATAAATCCTTCCGTGTCAACAATACTAACTAAGACATGTGTTTCATATAAAGCTTTATACATTTTTGACCTCTGCGCAGGTTCGGCTGACCAGGGCACAGGTGTAAAAGTTGGTCAACTTTTGGTGGTGGATCTCCAAAATAGCTTCTACAGATCCTACACTCCTACAAAAAAGGTGCTCCATTTCTCTTCTTATAAACATGGTTCTTCTTCTTGATTTGTGAAGGGTTTACAGATGTTCTGGCCAGATGTCCAGCTAATAAACTTATTAACAAGCGCTTACTGGGTTGAAGTGGATACGCAAAATTGTGCAGGGCAGTGGGCACCCAGTGCTAGCCCAGTTCGATTTTTTCTGATTAGTAGAACCCGTGAATGTTGTAGGAATTCTGTGAAAGTTCTGAATGTAACAATTTGGTTCCTAGAAGGTTTGATCTGTCAAGGTTTCTGGTCGTTCCAGAGGGAGTTTTCCTTGCCACTGTCGCCTTTGGCTTGCTCACAGGGGGTTTTAGGTTTTTATTTGATTTGATTTATTGCATTATTCAATATCAAGTTGCTTTAGATGTTTCCATAATGCTAGTTCCTATAATGTTCTCTGCTAGCTGGGAGGGTTAGGGAGCACTATTCTACTGTTTGACTTTGTTCTAGGTTCAATAACCTCAACATTTGTGATTTGAAAATGAATGCAGTTTGGTTAAAGAACCTATGTTATTGGTTCTTCGTATGGCTATTGCCTCTTCTTTCTGTCCTACTTCATTTATCTACACATTCTGGATGTATTAACTACAATCAAACATGGTAGGTCTGTTTCAGGGGTCCAGGCAAAACATAGCATACCATGTTCAAACGGAGGGATCAGGTGTTTTTTCCAAGGACAACACGGCTTGGTTTGCAAAGATTACTTTCCAGTCCTTTGTGTTGATTTGAACGAGTTCAGATGACCAATACCATACCATTTGGATTCACCTTAAGCAGCAGTCTCCAGATCAGCTCCCATCACTGTTCAAGATCAACTGCATAAATACTGCCTCCTGTCCACCAATTACCGGAGACTTTTGGAGGAGTTTTCTTCGATTGCGCTGAATTACTGGAGTCCTCAAGGACAGAGCAGACGCTCCTGGTTTTGAACACTTGACATATTGTGATTTCAGCCCTGCCAGAAAACCCAGCCCCGCTACCGCATGTTAAAAGGAGACAGATGTCCAGCGATTCTATAGACGCAGATGCGGCCCTCCTACAGAGGCCCCTTCTTTATCAAAGCGTGCTGCATATCTGGACGAAGTAGGAGTGAGGGCGGACCGGCCGCCTTTGTGTGAGCCAGGGCTGAACCCATGAACGGCGCCTGTAGGAACCCTACGGCAAGGCCTGAGGAACGCAGAGGAACTAGTCAAGAGCCCTACTCAAGCAAATACTTTGAGTTTAAGGAAGCCAGAGCAATGTTTTTTAATCAGTCTACGTTCTAAGACACTTCCATTTTGTAGGACACTGCAAATGGGCTTGGTTTGAGCGCTGTGTTTGTTAACCTGCTTTAGCGGCTTGAGCCCATAGTAGCTAGGCAAGCGATTCCACTGGCCTTTCTGAATTCTCAGCGTAAATAAACAGCTACAATGTGAATTTTCAGAGGGGTGTTGAGGTAAAATGCACTGATTTTGGGTTTTTGGGTCTAAAATATGTTTTTAAAATCATGTATCATTTGAATGGTGGAGGGATACACATAGGGTGTTGTGTGGCATAAAGTAGTCCCCAAATGAAAGGCCTTTTCTCACTATTTTACCATCATCAAGATGTTTATTTATTATCTTTAGTAAATAATTAAATGGCTATTGTTCCCACCTCCCCCACTGTGGAGTCCGCCCAATTAACCATTTCCCACCAAACCCCAAAAGAGTTCTCCATCATTTCAAACCATTGCACAACACATGTCCAAAAATCCAATGCGGCAACTGCCTTGGACGTTACACTACCTTCAAAATCCCAATCAACCCCTGTTTCAAACCCTGTTGCAAAGCTAAATCTGTGCCTCCCAAGACTGGCCTGCAAAAGCCGAGACGAACTACAGACGACCGGAGTCTAGATCTGGCCGTGGTGTCTGTTCTAGCTCAGATCACTGTGCACACGTCATGTCTATTGTGCAGCGGATACCCTGCATGCCTGGTTACCGCAACGTGACCGAAGACAGAACAATGGGAACAATGGGGAGCATGGTGAGGCAGATGCCAGATGAGATGTTCTGTGACCGCCGCGCATGGTGCCTTCTCAGGCGCAGATGAAGCCCTTCTGGATTTGAAAAGCTTTCAGATCTTGAAGAAGGCTTGCCTGCAGGACGTTGCAAACTCAAAGATGTACGGATTCGAGCTAAGAAGCACATAATCAAGCGCCTGAATCCCGGGCATTGTTGTTCGCCCGGGTTACAGCCCGAACCCCAGGCTGGAGAGCGCGGCAGAGAGGATGAATGAGCTGGAGAGATGGTTTCAGGAGCTGCTCCTGTGGCTCGTATGTCCCTCAGTAAATGACTAGGCAGATAGTGTTACCATGAGAACAGCACAGCCAGCCATTGTGTGATGGGAGTGGAGTGGCTAAAGCAGCCATCTGTTCCAGCCTCGCTCCCTCTGGAGCTCTGGGTGGCACGGACAGCCCAGTCTGCCTAATCCTTACTCATATCACAATGCTCCCTCCATCTCTAGACAGGCGAAAGAGAGAGAGAGAGAACAAGAGCTGGTGGGGGTCCGATGGCTGCAGGAGCAGCAGATGGGTGATAAAATGCCAGGGTTGCAGGAGTCAAGGTTAACGCTCTCCAACTGTTGTTTATGCCGTTTACCTGGGGACGTTCCGGACAGGTGTTTACAAATAGACACATGAGAGTGATTGGACACAAGCGTCACCCGTCACGCTCAAATACGGGTCAAATCCCTGAAACGTGAAGATGACCTTCTGCCGATGCAGGTATCCGACCAAATGGTCTGGAAAAAGCTTGGCCTCAAGGCCAAGTGGTCACTTGATGGTATCTAGGAAAGCAAATGTTCCTGATGATCCAAATGAACTTTTTGTCTTGCACGGCAACTTGCATTGTCTTGCACGGCAACTCCTTTCCACCTTGAAGGTCTCAAACCAAACCATGTGGCAACTAGGACAAATAAGCCAGTCATTAGGACCAATCCCGGGCAAAGGGATGATCTCCAAACAAACAAGGCAGTAATCAGGAACAATCGAATTCAGGGAGAGGCCTGAGAACACACAATGGTGTCAGGGGGAGGAGTCTGAGAAAGAATTAGATGATGCATAGTTGGGGGCAAGGTCTAGAATAAATAAGGTGGTCATGAAGACCAAACACTGTCAGGGGGAGGAGTCTCAGGACAAACAAGAAGGTCATTAGGACCAATCATGGTCAGGGGCGGTCTCACGATAAATGAGGTGGTTAGTATAACCAATCACGGGAAGGGGGTTGATCTTTAAACTAATGAGGCAGCAATTATGACCAGTCAAATGCAGGGGGCAGTCTCAAAACCCATAATGTGGGGAATAGGATCAACTGTTTATAGGGTCAAGGGCTGTGTCTCAATTGCATACTATACACTAACCCTAACAGTGTAGAAAATGGTAATGTGTTAATACTAACCCGCTTTGTATACTTAATACTTAAATATCTAGTTAGTATTAGTACTTAGTATGCAGTTGGGACACACCCAAAGTCTAGAGCAAACAATGTGGTGATTTAGACCAACGGGAGTCAGGGTGATGGGTCTGAGAACAAGCGAGATGATGATCAGGACCAATCATGGTGATAGGACCTTAGGAATTGCGGACAGGGTCAAGGTCTAGAAAAAACAAGGTGGTCATTCGGACCAATCCCTGCAAAGGGGAGGAGTCTCAGAACAAAAGAATTAGTGATTAGGACCAATCTCTGTAAAGAGGAGTCTCGGAACAAATGAATTAGTGATTAGGACCAATTGCTTACAGGATCAAGGTCTAAAAAAATGGAGGTGGTCATTCGGACAGGAGGAGAAGGAGTCTCAGGAAAAAATAGGAGGTAATTAGGTCCAATCGCTGCCAGGGGGAGGAGTCTAAGAACAAACAATTTAAGAACAAATTAGATCCAATCATTGTCAGGGTCTAGGACAAATAAGGTGGTGATGAGGTCTAATCGCTGTCAGGGAGAGAAGTATCAGAACAAATGAAGTGGTGATTAGGTCCAATCCCTGTAAGGAGGAGGAGTCTCAGAGCAAACAAGGTGGAGATTAGGACCAATGTAGGGGTTCTGTTTAACGGTTGGAGCACACTAAACTATGCAAACAGCTGTTTTGGCCAAAAATAATGCAATGAGGTCGTGATTAGGTCCAATCCCTGTCTGGGGAAGAGTTCTTAGAACAAATGAAGTGGTGATTAGGTCCAATCACTGTCAGGGGAGGACTCCAAGAACAAATGAGGTGGTGATTAGGACCAATCACTGTAAGGGGGAGGAGTCCAAGAACAAACAAGGTGGTGATTAGGACCAGTGTAGGAGTTCTGTTTAGCGATTGCAGCACACTAAACTATGCAAACAACTGTTTTGGTTAAAAACAATGCAATGAGGTGGTGATTAGTTCCAATCGTTGTCAGGGGAGGAGTCCAAGAACAAATGAGCTGGTGATTAGGACCAATCCCTGTAAAGGGGGAGGAGTCCAAGAACAAACAAGGTGGTGATTAGGACCAGTGTAGGAGTTCTGTTTAGCGATTGCAGCACACTAAACTATGCAAACAGCTGTTTTGGTTAAAAACAATGCAATGAGGTGTTGATTAGGACCAATCCCTGTAAGGGGGAGGAGTCTCAGACCAAATGAGGTCGTGATTAGGACCAATCCCTGTAAGGGGGAGGAGTCTCAGACCAAATGAGGTTGTGATTAGGACCAATCCCTGTAAGGGGGAGGAGTCTCAGACCAAACAAGGTGATAATTAGGTCCAATGTAGGGGTTCTGTTTAGCGGTTAGAGCACACTAAACTGTGCAAACAGCTGTTTTGGCCAAGAATACGTTGTTTTACTTCAGTATACCTCAAATTTCCTTTGAGATGTACTGACAATACTGCATGACACCTTCACAAGACTTCACAAGAATTTGTTGAGAAAAAGTGGCTTCATTTGTTAATTTCTCCTCAGAAAAGCTTTGAGTTTTGATTTCTCCTCAGAAAAGCTCCACACACGGTTAGATTCAGACATCCGGCCTCCTGCCCAGTGCTTATTTGACATGAGCGAGTTTTCTTAGACAGTGCTGGTACTGGTTCCTATCAATACTTCTTTGTTATGAACACCAAACTCCAAGTCCTGAAACACACCCAACCCTCTTTCAAGTAACGTTCATCGATCAACATCATCAACGTAGTCAAGATCACTCTACTGCTCTTTTTTACCAGCAGAGCTGTCGGATGCTCACCCGAAGCTTGGCTCTCCTCTCCCATAAGCCTGTGAATACTTACACATTGCGATGCCTGAAAAGAAGCAGGTCGTCCATCATCGTCCAGACATCTCAAGGATTGTTTAGGTTGGTAAAATTACACTAGAGAAAGAAAGAGGCCTTGTCTTGTCAGGTGTTCAGGAAGAGGCTGAAGGAGAGAGCGCTGGGGTTTGTAATATCAAGCCCTGCAAGGTCTCCAGCTGCCTCTGACTGAATTCACAAAGGTTCCTGAGCCCATCTGCTGCCACTTACAGCTAAACCAGCTAGACCAGCCAACTACGTAAGAGTGAAACCTGCCTACAACAGAGATTTATTGGCACCCTTGGTAAAATATAGATCATAGGTAAAATATTGAATAGAGAATCTATTGAATTTTCACAACACTGGTTTGAGAACCATTGCTTTCTCAAAGTAGTCCTCAAAGAACCGTGGAGGGTCTAGATTTTGGATTAAGGAACCTACTTTATTAAGAGTATATGTAGAACCAAGAAGAGTCAACAGAGCAAAACTGTGGACCATCTGGGGCCGAGTCAAGTATCACTGCGTCATACAGCCTTACTGCCTTTACTACAGAACCCTTGAAGAACCCTTTTAAGAGTGCAACCTCTGTTGCAACCTCTGAAAAAAAACTCTTTTTCTATGTACACGACATGGACAAAAGTATTGGGACACCTGCTTAATCATTGTTTCTTCTGAAATCAAGGATATTAAAAGAGAGGTTATCCTGCTTTTCTTGGAGTGTCTATATCTGCTTCTAGATTTTGGAGGAGCATTGCAGTGAGGATTTGATTGCATTCAGCAGCAAAGGCATCAGTGAGGTCAGGATGTTGGAGGAGCTGCACTCAAGAGTTCAACTTACTTGAACGCTGAATGCATTCACTCGCAGGGGTGTCCACAAACATTTGGCCTAAACGTGGTCCTCAAGAACCCTCAGACCGTGTAAGTCAAGAACGGACTGATTTGAGAACCATTGCCTTATGAAACCACTGACTTTGCTAAAGAGCCCTTGAAGAACCCCCTCTCCGCCCATTTTTTTGAAAGCTGTCAGAATGCTCATGCATAATAAGGTATCTGCTGCACGGCGTGTCTGTGGGCGTGCCGCCTCGTGGACGTCCCCAAAAAGATTTTGCTTTGCTGGGCCTTCCCGTTCAGGCCCCGTTGTTCTCGGTGCCTTGTTGGGAAGGACGAGAACGGCGACAACAGCAGGATTTACGTGTTTGCAGGCCGAGGACCAGGAGGAGGAGGAGGAGGAGGAGCGGCGAGGGGAAGCTGAGTGCTGAGGTCCGTACATTTGCGTCGGTCCGAAGGAGCTTTCTTTAGAGAAGGCTGCTCCGCTCAGCAGAAGCCTGGAACCTCGTCGGTTCCCTTTGAGCAGTGTCAGGACTGCCTTGCGCTTAACTTTGAGAAAGGCAAGGCAGAAGGAAAAAGAGTGGGAGGGGTGAAAAAGCCTCGTTGCACCTAGAAGAGAGAGAGAGAAAGAAAAAAAACCTCTTTGATAAAAAGGTTGCATGGTTACAATGGGAAATATTGCTGGCTGTTTCCCATTGGCTGAGCCTGCCTGCGGTCTAAAGCCTGGCTGAATGATCGGCGTGTCTGTTTTTGACAGGTTGGAGATAAGAAAGTGCCCTCAGGTATTAGATGTCATTCCTTTTTTTTTCCCCCCCCTCAGCCGGAGAAAGCGGTTGGAGTACCTTCGCAGAAGCACCTTCCTGTGAATAGAGAATTTCACAACAACAAAGCCTTCCTCTCTCATTAAGTCGGCGGCGGAGCCAGCGCCGCTCCGGAGAGCACAATATCTCCGACACATGAGTAATCCCCCCCGCTCAATCTCGCACTGCGGCAGAATTTCAAATGTCCATAATAACTGAAGTTCAAAACGAAGGGCACGGATACACACACACACACAAGCTCACACACAGACTTGGACGCACACTCCTCCATGCAGTATGGCGTGGACTTAGCGGTGACCCCAGAACCTTCCTCCTGCTGTAGTCGCGCAGTCTGAGGAGCCGTGGGACGTGAACACTGTTCTGCAGAACCCTTCGCTTCCTTTTCTGCGGAGCGGAAGTCCATCTCATCTATACACTTGTTAAACAAGGGTTCCTCAAGGGTAGGTTCTTTAATAGAGGCCCTGCTTCTAGATATTACGTATAAAAAGGCTCTATAAAGTACTGCAAAAGGGCTCTTTGACTCAAAACACTATGTAGAACCATGTCTGAAGGGCTACAGACCAGGCCAAATGGTTGCCTTTGCCTTTAATAAAGAACCCCTGAAGTGTAGGATGGTTCTTTGGTTCTTTGCCAGGGTAAAGGGATTTTTGGATTGGTGGTTCTGTGTGGAACGTTTTGAATTTGCTCTGCATAGCTATTGATAGCTATGAGAGTTGTGTAAAGAACCATCTACTAGAGGGTTTCCTTGCATATGAAGAACAGTTTAATCAGACAAAGAACCACTTAAGCATTAAGGAAAACCTCTTGTCGACGGTTCCTTATACTTCAGCTCTTTAGCACCAAAAGGGTTCCTCTGAAATGTACCTGGAGTTGTCACGTTCTACATAAAATCACAGATATTATATTTTTAACGGTGTATCTAACTTCATTATGAGAACTGTTAGACGTGTGCTGTAAAATTATGTATTAATAATCATTTGTTTACTTTATTAATGCTCACTTGTTCACCTTATTAACGTTAACATGTTCACTTCATTAATGCTCATTTGTTCACTTCATTAATGCTCACTTCTGCACTATATTAATGCTCACATGTTCACCTTGTTAGTGTTAATATGTTCACTTCATCACTTGTTCACTTTATTAATGCTCACTTTATTCATACTCACTTGTTCACTTTATTAATGCTCACAAGTTCACTTTTATTGCTTACTTGTTTACTTTATTAATGCTCAATTATTCACTCTATTAATGCTCACTTGTTTACTTAAATTAATGCTTACTTGTTTACTTAAGGAATGTTCACTAGTCTACCTTCTTAATGCTCACTTTTCCACCTAATTACTGCTCACTTGTTAACAATAATAAGGTGGACTAGTGAGCATTACTGAAGTGAACATGTTCACTTCATTAATGCTCACTTGTTCATTCTATTAATGCTCACTTTATTCATGCTTACTTGTTCACTTCATTAATGCTCACTAGTTCATTTTTATTGCACTTTTATTGTTCACTGTATTATTATTAACTTGTTTTTTATTAATGCTTACTAGTTCACTTTTTAATACTCACTAGTTCACTTTGATAATGCTCACTAGTTCACTTTTTAATACTCACTATTTCACTTTATTAATGCTCACTTGTTCACTTTTTTATTGCTCACTTTATTCATGCTCACTTGTTCACTTCATTAATGCTCACTAGTTCACTTTTATTGCACTTTTATTGTTCACTGTATTATTATTAACTTGTTTTTTATTAATGCTCACTAGTTCACTTTTTAATACTCACTAGTTCACTTTTTAATACTCACTAGTTCACTTTATTAATGCTCACTAGTTCACTTTTTAATACTCACTAGTTCACTTTATTAATGCTCACTTGTTCACTTTTTTTATTGCTCACTTGTTCACTTTTTTATTGCTCACTTTATTCATACTCACTTGTTCACTTTTTTATTGCTCACTTTATTCATACTCACTTGTTCACTTTATTAACGCTAACCTGTTTACTCTTTGTTACTTGTTTGTGTTGTGTCAGTGCTAAGCTGTTTACTTTATGAATGCTAAGCCTTGCTCCATTAGCTCACACTAGAGCCTTGCTTGCTTCTCCTGTAAAGCTGCCGGAGACATTAGGATAATTTACGACAGTGAAGATACTGAACAGAGAGGCTGTTGGAGAGGGCTTGATGCACTCAGACTGCTGTCTTTTACCACTGTTTCTCGCCTGAGAACCTCAAAACAACATCAACGTGGAGAATCGGGACAGGCCCCAGGGCGAGCTGCGTCCACACAGGGTTAAAAGACGAGAGTTCCTTCCTGCTGCAGAGAACGAAAGCTCATATCCTGGAGACCGCACACGCTGGAGAGGGTGTCGCCTGGGAACCTTCACCTCAAGGACATCTGTCCCTCCTGCCACCCTCCCCCTCCTCCTCTACTGCTG
This sequence comes from Salminus brasiliensis, assembly GCF_030463535.1. Lineage (NCBI taxonomy): Eukaryota > Metazoa > Chordata > Actinopteri > Characiformes > Bryconidae > Salminus > Salminus brasiliensis. Next base: position 29,150,213 of record NC_132895.1, on the reverse strand, counting down.
CTGCTGCTTCTTCTGGTTTCCTCACTCTCTCGTTCGCTCATCCTCTCCCTCTCTTCCTCATTGTATGCTTCACACACTTCCTGTTCTCCACACACACACACACTAGCCCTGTAGAGTCAGCAGAGGGTTTGCCATTAGAACATGATCGACCTCTTTCACGCCGAGACGGCCATGATGAATGATTCATCCTGGGGTAAAGTGCTGACTCACTCCGGCATCTCCGCTCCATATTTCCAAAAGCAGCAGCTAAATGGGTTTACCAATAAAGCCCTCCAACGCTGGCGACATCACACACACACACACCGCCCACTAGCGCTGGCCGTTGCTAGCTACAAAAGCGTTTACTAGCTATCAGTGTATTCAATGTAATGTTCTCCCCAATGTAGTCATTTCCAGTTCCTCCCATGAGCTTAAAGCTAAAAGGGTGAAGGCTAGCTTCATGACCTTCCCCCGAGACATGAGGAACTACACCACGTCTTTTTTTAAAAGGACACTGGAGCTCAACAGATGTCCATCCTGGCTGGCATCGGCCCTAGTGAGTGATCGGGGAGAGGGAGGGCCATCCTACCCAACCAGAAAGAGCAAAGGCCTGTTGCGCTGTCTAGGATGGCTGTGGCATCGCTGGGAGTCGAACCTGCAACCTTCCGATGTCAGAGGGAGTGCTTAGACAGCTGTGGTATATTTGGCAAAGGTTCCTTAAAGGTTCCTCATAGCACCTGAAGAGTTTTGAAGAGAAGTGGTGGCCATGACATCTTATGTATGTACAATGTCGCCAGCAGGGCTCCATATAAGTTAATGAGTTTGTTTAGTAGATAGCAGGGAGCTGTGCTTCAAAAAATAGACACATGGTGGTGGTAGGATCACTCAGGTGGGTTTGGATAATAAAATGGGTATATTTTATTGAACCCATTCTGAATGGGTTCATCTGAAAAACTGAGGTATTTCCAGAATTCTGGATATGCGGTGGGGTTGCCCTTTAAGGGATGTGATGTACTTAAAAGTGTACTGAGAGCAGTCTGCTTAATGGAGAAAGCAACGCCAGAAGCAACACAGCCATTGACCTCTCCCATTGTTGAACCACCCAAGACACACACACACACACACACACACTGGTTGGAGGCCACTGAAGGGGAAGAATACATTAACTCAAGAGCTAAGACGAGCGAGAGTGAGTGCTAGAGCAAAAAGAGAAAGAGAGAGAGCGCGAGAGAGCGCGAGAGAGAGAGAGAGAGAGAGAGAGAGAGAGAGAGAGAGAGAGCGAGCATAATGTTAACTGAATGTGATGGAAAGACCTTCCCACTGTGATGGCAACGGACAGAACGAATGAGAGACAGAGAGGAAGCACAAAAGTGCAGGAGAGGAAAATTCAGTGTTACGTGATCGAGGGCCCCCTGCCCCACAGGCCTGCCCATTCAGGTGGAGAAAATACAGAAGAAGCTCCTGCAATCCGAGCCCTGTCCGGTGCTTGGCAGTCAGGCGGAGCTCTGAGCGCGTGGCCTGGATGACAAATAAAGAATGGCGGGAAGGAAATGACCCTGTGGTCAGAGGACGGATGGCTCAGGAGAGGAAGAGCTTCATGGGGCGCCCCTGAGAGACGCCCTCCGAACGTTACTGTGGCCCCGCCTTACACTACCAGCTTAAAATAGCCTGTAAGAGAGAGAGAGAGAGAGAGAGATCTACCCACCTGGAGAAAACAAGACCAATTGTGCTCTCTTTGGCTCCGGCTGCTGATGGCGTACTCAGAGAGACCACAGGACACTCTCAGAGGACTCGTGTCCTCGAATGATCAGCAGATCTGTTGCGTGGCACAAGCATTAGCATTGTAACCATGGCGACCACCAGCCTCGCCCAGCATCCGTATCACGCTGTTAGGATCGCTACCTTGGCATTAGCATTGCTATTGCGGTGTCAAAAACGGTTCCTTTACAGCAGATAAGCACATGGGTATATAAGCGTCAGCATCGCGCAAGTTAGAGCATTTCTATTGGTCCATTCATCCAGAAGTATTTACACAGCGTACAGAAGCAGCTCCAGGGTTCAAAGCATGGCGAGAACTAAACACGGACAAAACTGGAGATGCGTGTTTTTCACTGGACTGCCCCATGGACACTCCATGGACTTGAGAACCAAGGGCAGAGCCACAAAGCTCCTCTGTAGTCGGCTGAGGGAGCGTCTGAACACATCATCTCTTATAATGGACGCTACGTCTCCTATAAATCCGCTCATGAGCGCGAGCCCCGACGCGCTCAAGGCAGCCGTCAGCCACGGGGAGATGATGAAAGCTGAGCAGGGCAGTCAGCCATGTTGGTTTTCCTCAGAGGTGCGGGAGCGCTTGTGTTAGCTTGCCGCCGCATTACTACGCCTCATTACTCGCAGAAGGTCAAGGCCACTGTTACCAGGACAAAGGATTAATAGGTAATAAAACTATACAAATGTGTCTCACCTTGTCTGTCAGGGGTCTGGTCTCTTTGCAAGGCGGCAGCGAGAGGGAAATAAATAAATAAATAAATAAATAAACAAAACAAAGGAAACTGATGTAGACGGAGGACAGCCTGCACCAGTTTCAGCTGAGGAAAGCCACCGTTTGGTGCTGCTCTTGAGTCCCGATGCCTTTGTGTAAGGACTGGTTGCTGGGACTTGGACTAAACAGGGAGACCAAGGTCATTTGTGGGGTCCAGTGTCCATAAAAAAATGTTCGTAAATACCAAAAACAGGGCAGTAGAAATTGTTTCTAATAATGTGGCCAGTTAGTGGAAGCACAAGGTAGTAGGTGTTTCTAATAAAGTGGCCAGTGAGTGCAAGCACAAGGTAATAGGTGTTTCTAATAAAGTGGCCAGTGAGTGGAAGCACAAGGTAGTAGGTGTTTCTAATAAAGTGGCCAGTTAGTGGAAGCACAAGGTAGTGGGTGTTTCTAATAAAGTGTCCATTGAGTGGAAGCACAAGGTAGTCTGTGTTTCTAATAAAGTGACCAGTGAGTGAAAACACAATATAGGGTGTTGCTAATAAAGTGACCATTCTGGAAGCACAAGATACAGTGTTTCTTATAAAGTGGCCATTCTAGAAGCAGAAGATAGGGTGTTTCTAATCAAGTGGACTGTGGGTGGAGGCATAAGGTTGGTAGATGTTTCTAATAAAGTGGCCAGTCTAGAAGCAGAAGATAGGGTGTTGCTAATAAAGTGGCCAGTCTAGAAGCACAAAATAGAGTGTTTCTAATAAAGTGGCCAGCGAGTGAAAACACAAGATAAGGTGTTGCTAGTAAAGTGGCAAGTCTAGAAGCAGAACATAGCATGTTTCCAATAAAGTGGCCAGTATAGAGTCATAAGATACAGAGTTTCTAATAAAGTGGCCAGTCTAGAAGCACATGATACGGTGTTTCTAATAAAGTGGCCAGTCTAGAAGCACAAGATGGGGTGTTGCTAATAATAAAGTGGCCAGCGAGTAGAAGGTTGGTAGGTGTTTCTAATGAAGTGGCCAGTGTGTGAACACTTTCTTTCAGCTTGTAAAGAATCGATCACCCCTCTTCCACAGCGGTTCTCCGTGCCAATCTTCCGTGAGGGTGCTGTTAAATCACGCCGGCCTAACGCGGCACGCGTTCAGATTTTCTCATTCCTGCCGCCGCCCGCCTCGACACCTCGGCGTCTGGATAAACAAAAGGCAGATTTGATCCATGCGCCTCGCCGCTCCTCAATCTCCTGATCTGGTTATTCTAGCTGGTTATTGGAGATTGTTTGCTGTAGAAGAGGCAATGGGATATAGAAGAGTGGCTTATGTATTCAGCCTCTTGGTAATAAATCAGACGCTCGGTGCGGAGAGGCCTAGCCAGCTTTGTCCTCCACAGGCAGTGTGTTGTTCTTTACGGTCCTCTCAGCTCTCTCCAACAGCAGTAATAAGACGCTCTGCCATCCTGCCAGCCCGACGCCACTGATAACACGGTCCGGCATCCAATGCGTGGCAACTCCCCTGCTGATCACATTCATTTGGCTTCCTCAGGAGGATCAACCCAGGTGATGAAGCTCCAATGAGATGATTGCGTCCGTGTGTGTGTTTGCTTTCTATTTTTCCAGGATTTGTGGGGAGCTCCAGCAGATGGGGGACGGAATGACACAAAGCTTTGAATATCAGTTAGGGAGGCCGCTTCACCCCTTCTGCTTCTACGTGTAGCGGATACAGGCAGGGTACGTATCGGACATGGGTGCAAATATCAGCTCCACCAGTTCCGAGTGGCTCACATGGCCTCAGAGTGGCTCTACAATGGGCTCTGAGAGGTTCCGCTTTGGCCCAGGGGTTGCAGGTTTGATTCCCGAGGCAAGCAGCTTTGTCATCAGCAGCCGGAGCCCAAGAGAGCAAAACTCCGGGTTTTCTCTCTCCGGGTGGGTAGATGGCGCTCTCTCTCCCCTCATCACTCTTAAAGCAATGGCATAGGCATCTCTTAGCTGCTGTGGTCGCAATTTTCAAACAAATTTTGGCCAAAAGTTTGTAGACACACTTCTATGTGTTCTATTCAATAGTATCGGATGAGTTTTTGGGAAAAGGTTTTGGCCACAGCTCTATTACCCAACCATCTTTTGGGCAAAATTGTTGGGACTGAAAACACCACTAAGCTGCAATCAAACTTGGATGGACTGCACTCTTTAGTTATGATATTTGTTGTGCTATCTGTCACCTTTGACTTGCTTAAAAAGGCTCGGACCTGGATCTCTGTAAAGCGGCTATCTAGATACAATACTTGTGAAAAATGCCATAGAAATAAATCTGATCCTAGAAGAACTCCCTTTTTAAGAGTGTATATATAGAATGATTTGAGGTTATAGCAAAGATAAATAAGAAGCCAATTACAGATTTCCAATGTGAACAATACAAGTGCCTTTACGATACACAGTCAGTTTCATTAAACAGGTAAACACACATACACACTGACAGGGCGGTGATTCCTGAATAACAGTGCTAATCATTTTAGGGCTGCAGTATTGCCCATAATTCCAGGGTCTCTAGGAGGAACAAGACACACTGTTATTAGATTCAAGGCAAAATAAAGTCACTTAGCTGGTCCAGAGACAAAGTCCTTATTTATGAGCGGTGGAAAGTCCCACTTGGCCTGAGAGGTCTCACAGCCGGGAAGTACAGTCACTCCAGCGGTACGCATGGGAGGGATCCAAGCCTCGATGTAGAGCCATCTCTAATCAAGGAAACATCCCAGCCGTAATTGAGAGTAACAAGCCTGCAACATCTGCATAAGAAAAAGAATTTTTAAAATATTTTATATTAGATATAGGTAATTTTTACCCAAATTCCATCATTATCAAAACGTAAAATACACAAAAGTGCATTTCTCAAAGGAAAAGAGCAAGGCGGTAAGATGCTTGGCCACTAAAGTGGTTTCCACTGATGTGTGGTTGCTAAGGTGTTGCTAGGTGGTTGCTATGGTATTCCAGGTGGTTGCTATGGTGTTGGTAATTGTTAGGTGGTTGCTAAGTGGTAGCTATGCTGTTGCTGCATAGTAAGACAAAAATAAAGAAGATAAATAAGCTTTGGTTTTTAAGGTGGTAGTAACTTCAGGCTCCTGCAGATGACGTTGCACAAGAATAATCAGGCTGTAAATACCGGGATCAGAGATTGAAAAGAGTGCAGTGCAATTAGTGGACAATGGGTCACAAAGCTGACATTAATGACATCAAAAGGAGTGATTGTATTTGGGCGTGGCCAAAGGCCATTGTGTGAAGGAAGCAGCTGAATCCGCAGGTGTATGGATGCACACGGCCATACGGGTCTACCAGCAGTGGCAGAGATCTCAGTCTACAGGAATTTGTCCTCAGAACTGTGGCCGAAAGACAAAACCGATGGACAGGGACCACTGGCGGGTTTCACGGCTTGCGAATGAAAATGCAGCTCCCTATGGCGTGTTCTTTCAGAAATTGGTGGTAGGACCTGCATTTATTTCCATCAATTTTTTTTTCCTGGAAGTGAAGTGATTCGTGAAGCGATTTTTTGACAGTCCCTGTTCATCAGTTTCATCTTTCAGCCACAAACCTGACAAAAAGTTCCTGTAGACTGGGATTTTTGCCACTGCTGGTAGACCCGTATGACCGTAAGCTTCCATATACCTGCAGATTTAGCTACTTCCTTCACACTGTGGTTTTTGGTTTGCGAAATTCATTTTCAGCCAATCATTAACATCTGCTTTGCGACCCATTTGAGACATTCAGTGCACTGCACTCTTCTCAATGTCTGAGTCCGGTCATACACATTGCAGGTATTTATAGCCTGATCATCCTAATACAACTCCATCTGCCGGAGCCTGAAGTCACTACCACCTTAAACATGCAAGGTAAGATAATTAAATAAGATAAATAAAATATAAAATATTTATTAGGACATTCTGAACGTCTTAATTTCAATCAGAATTTTCTCATTGTACATTTAAGCACCCTCACGCTAGCACCCCCTAGTGCTACTGCTATAGAGCAATCGCACTAGGGTTTACGGACCTCACTGGGTCTAAATGGACCAAAACACAGAGGATCTGCTTGTTGCCAATGATTGCATTCAACCCTGAGAGTAAGGGCATCTATGAGGTCAGGTGCTGATGTTGGATGATTAGTTCTGCCACTCCAACTCATCCCGAAAGTATTAGATGAATCTCCATCTCCATCACACCAGAGAACACAGCTCCACAGCTCCACAGCTCAATGCTGGCAGGCTTTAGACCCCTTTGCTCGGCCTTGGGCAAGGTGACTGACTAATAAGTGCCCCCGTTTAGAACACGTCCCTGTTATTTCCTACCCGCCCACCAACCGCTTCTGTATTTGCTTGCACTGCTTGAAGTCAGATATTCCAAATTAGAGGCGCACTATAAGAATTTGTGGAAAGCTTTATATAGTTGGTTCGGCCCTAAAGGCAAGAGGTTTCACGATCCAGTAGTTTAGACCCACCGAGGCCCATCTGTACAGTCTGATGTTCTCGCGGCACTGAGGAGTTCTTCCCGTTTTGTTTTTGGAGCGCTGCGAAACGAGGGCACTTAGGAACCGCCTCGCTGCCATCTGAGATACAAATTATTGAAGAACTAACACACATAATCCCCGCGGAGATCCAAACCAGATCAAAAACTTTGTCCGTGAAGTGTGTTAACGTCGGGAGGAGGAGCCGAGCGTCAGTCTACTCTCTAATGGAAAACTCCAATGTTTTTCGGCATAATCTCCATCTGCCTCGTCTACAGCGTACGTGCCGATTACCACAGGCAGTAACACACAACGTGTTCACCTGTAGACGGGAAAGAACTAAAAACTCCAAGGTTTAAAGCAACCCTGCTGAAAAATCCATCTTTAGTGGTCAAAGTGGTTGGAAAGCTGGTCGTCCAGACGAAAACATACCCTATACTGATGAGCTAACTGGTTGACCAGCTCTTGACCAGTATAGTGCATGTTGAATTTGATTTTGGTCAAGCTTGGTCATGTTAGTCAGCCAGTTTGGTGATGCTGGTCATGCTGGTTGACCAGCTTGTTCAGGCTGATCATGCTTCTAGACTAACCAAACCATAAAACTCCAAAGAAAACCTACCCTAGGCTGATAAAGAGCTAAGCTGATCAACCATCATAACCAGCTTGAGCTGGCCAGGCAACAGATTGACCAGTATAGTTTATGTTGCATTTGATTTTGGTCAAGTTTGGTCATGTTGGTTGGAGATGCTAGTTGGCCAGTTTGGTGATGCTGGTCATGCTGGTTGACCTGCTTGGTCATGCTCATCAACCAGCCTGGCCTTGGTGATCATGCTGGTCAACCAGCTTGGCAACATTGTTCATGCTTCCAGACCAACTTAACCATCAAACTCAAATGCAGTCCTTTAAAAAATAGCTAAAATGTGTTTCCAAAGCTTAAAGTTATGAATTTAAATGTTCTTGTCAACATGATATATGAGAAATTACAATTTCATAATATTTCAACAGAATATTTGAAATATTTTTTAGCAGTACATGACCAGTGAATTTCAATATGTCTGCATATTTTTTTTTCTATTAAACCTTTATTATTATTTTTTTTATTTATTATTGTGTCCCTATTTACATAAGATATATTTATTAAATAATTTCTGTAAAGAAAAATATACAATATATAGATTTGTATGCATCCCTCAGTTTGACTTACCACCCCATCACACTAGGTTGTTTTGTTTTGACCACCCCGTCACACAAAATGGAGAAGGAAAGCTGTGTTGTAATGATAAAGTGTTAAGCTATTAAAGCAAAGAAAGTTCTCTCTCAAACTGGTTGGCCTGTGAGCAAGTTTAGGATCTTAGGCACATGAACTACAGCCATACCACACAGCAGGGGCTCTTCCAGGGCTTTTGGGGCCCATGAAAAACTATTACACCGGGCCCCACGACTCTAACAACTCTGCCACAATAGTCAATTAATAAAGTTTTAGGGCCAGTCAGTCACAGGCACTTAGAATCATCCTACTCCTGACACCCACCAACACCACCACCACCACCCCACCCCCCTTATGGCACCCCTGCCACTCAGTCACATACAACCCAGCCATGTTTTATTGTGAAACCTATTGTGAATAAAGATTTAATAAGGATTTTATGTTTCTTGGGATAAACATATTATTTTCTTCATTTATATCCAGAAGTTTCACATGATCGCCATTGACACCAGAATTTCTTGTGATTTTCGGATTTGTTACGCGACAAGTTGCTATCTGGAGACCTGACCCCAGTCTGGCCCCTTTTTCCGGCTGAAGGGTTGAAAAACTTGCCCGGAATACAGTTAGAACTGCTGTTTTCATTACAACTGGCTCAGTGGCTAGGCTGGCAGCAAAGTTTGGTTGAGCCTTGTGAGGATTTCCAGTGGTTGTAAGACCTTTTAGCATAGCATATTCTCGCGTTAGCTTTTGTCTAATATACACTACAGCATTAATGACATCCTATTTTACCTCCGAATGGGCCCTGACCCCGCTCTGTAACCTTACGTGGTCTTGTTGGGAATTGCTGCAGTTCCTAAACACTTCCCCTGTTCAGTTGATGGTGGAATATCTACGAGGGAACGGACTTTTCACCAACGGACTTGCAATTGCTGGAGTGGCTCCGGTTACAGAACCACCCTAGAATAGAACCACCCGATGTGGTGGCTAGAGGACACCTGAAACACCTGAAATAACTGATTAAGTGGTGTGTCCCAATACTTTTGTCAATATAGTGTATTTCTACATACTAGAGAGGTCTGTATATAAGTGCTATTCTGCTGTAGAGTAATTACCTGAGCCTCACCACAAGCGTTTTCCTGCATGAATGTCCTGACATGTTGCTACGGCATTACTATGTAGTTTCTGAGGTAGCCCAGGTGGTTGCTAAGGTTGGCCAAGTGGTACCTCATGTGGTTGATTAGGTGAAGTAGTGGATCATGACATGTGAAGAGTGCTTTTGTAACCCATTCATTCTTACGGATGTACATCCAAACACTGTACACAAGCCCAAATGACACAATTGCAGGATTTACAGTTAGACAGCAAGAATTTGCCAGGAAAAAAAATTTGGATGCTGAGCTGCGAGGGTGGTCTTCCAGGCGTGGTGGGCGAATCCGAAACTTTTTTAGGCTTCAGGACTGAAATAAAAACACCAGTTCTGGATACTGCGTGTCTGAGGAGTTGTTTTTTGAGCAGTTTTGGTGCCTAAGGTTTTAACTGTCAACGATCAAGGACTTCAAACCCTACTAGAGGTAAATCTGATCTCCATGGATTTAGTATGAAACTGTAGCTTGTGCCATTTCAGCTCCATTCAACTGTAACAGCCATTGGACAAATGTTACGGGGTTGAACTTGACGGGGTGGAGGGTTTTGTTTCTTTGCTAGCTAACACTATCGTACAAAATGCTGTTTTCACAAAAGGTATTTCTGTACTTGGCGCAATGGGAAAAATACTAAGGTCTAAGATCAGTAGGAATAGGGCCGCTATTCAACCCGTCCTCAAAGGCATGTCAGAAAGATCACAGGGTGGAAATAACAGCGTTACAGGGGGTTGAATGAAGAACCGAGGGACAACAGAACACGCTGCTATAGACCTTTACCGCAGTCACTGTTGAAAAGAGCACTCGCCGCTTTACTGGGCTTCAGCACAGCTAACAGGAGGCAGCTAACATGTCTGGAAAAACGAACGGACTCGTCACGCAAAACGTTAAATTTCTCTTTATGCTAACGCCACATTATCTAATCTCTGACTGGACAGATTGAAGACCAGCACTTACTGAGCTTCATTCTGGAGGAGGAAAAAAAAATCTATCCAGCCGGTTTAGCTCCTCCCACTCAGTCCATGTAGACATTAGCAACACCACAGCTAGCAAAGAGACATAGCATCATATTTCTTCATTAAACTACTCACCAAGACCTGGCGCTGAGGTGTCTGATCCAAGGGTTTTAACCAAACCTTGCTGAAACAGTTTGAATGAATTAACACTGATCTTCGAGTTTAGCATGCTAGCATTTTTAAATACGAACATGAGTAAATCTGCTCCACCGTTCAGCCCTGCCTTCACTCCTGTTCAGTTTAACTCTCGGTTTATTGGTCGCCTCGTTAAAAATGGCACTCGATGGGCGGAGCTCTGGTCAGTGCATCTGGTTGGGTTGAATTCTGGGTGTATTTAGGAAAGTGCAGTAGTCTCAGCCACTGTTTACAGCACATAGCCATTTAACGTTACTATTAACGTTTCCACGGTAATGCACACAGAAGTGTGATGAAGGTGTTTATTTAGAAAAATGATACCAAATTTTAGAAGAAAAAAAAGTTTTTTATAATGTCAATAAACTAAAAAGTACAAAATTAATATTTTTTTTACTTTAATGTCAACCAATGGGGACGGAATTCTGATATTTGTCAGGAAATATAAGCTTTAAATGCTGGTCATTTTAAATTTATAGATTTTTCATTTTACTTTCTTTATTTTTTTGCATTTTCCTAATTAATACTTTTAAGCAGAAGTCCAAATCCTGAGAATCGTCTTACTATTATTCATTTCAATTTAAAATGCCTTTTTATTTTCTTGTCATTTTAATTGAATATTATTAAACAGCATTTCTATGGTTGAAATAGTCAAACCGCTCCTTGTTTTCCTAAGGAAACACAGGGAATTGTCAGGGACTATTCCTTTAACGTTGTGTTGAAAAAGCTCAACACTCTCCTGATGTCCAGAAAGACCTTGGTGGTCTTTTCTCGGGTCATTGGCTTGTCTCTAATTTCTGATTCTGATTGCAGGTACGCAGCTTTTTTATGTCAATTAATCAGAGTGTGTGTGAGTGTGTGTGTGTGTGTGTGTGTGTGTGTTGTCCCTGGTGGCCGGCAGTAGCTACGCCTCTCCTTCAACCTTCACGCTTCCTTTGTTCTTGCATTCTGATTTGTTCACGCGACAGGAGCGTGAGATAGTGCTCTCCAGAAGAAAGACGACCATTCCCAGTAGGACAGTGGCCGCTGTTCTTTTTTTTTTTTTTTTTTTTTTTTCAGGAAGAATTGAGGAATGTTATCCCTTCTAAGCTCTCTCTCTCTCTTTCCCTGTCTCTCTCTCTCTCACCCTCTCTCTCTCTATCTCTCTCTCTCTCTCTCTCTCCAGAGGCATTTCCCAAAGTAATGAAATGCAGGAGAGTCGTGCTCAGCCATTAGAGTAACAGGCAGCTTCCCAGGTAACAGATGTCGGTGGAGAAGCGCCGCAGCCCTGAGCTCTGGGTTATTAGTTGTTTCTGCCAGGCCCGAGGGAGAGAGACTTCGATTTTGGGGGAAAACGAACATGAAGAGGTCGACTGCGAGATCACAGATATGAAGTGCGGGTGGAGATGGAGACCAACAGAGCATTCTCCGCGGTGGAGCATGGAGGGTTTCTTAAATATGAGAACGTGGAACATTAAAATGTATATAAATCCACCTCACCCACACCTACATGAGGAGAATATGTTGATGAGGATAAAAAGACCAAAAGCTAAGGCTAGCTGGACAGACGAGGCCCTTCTTGGAAAAAGGCTGATCAAACGAATTGCTGCTGTAGGCCTCCACACGCAACAGCCAGTGAAAAGGTGTTAGCAGAGTGTTAGGCTAAAAGCTAACTCAACCTGAACCTACCAGACTACACTTTTTTTTAGCGAGCTAACTGCATGCTGTGCCATAGCAACACTATCCGGCAAGACTTGGTACTAGTTCTTGTTACAGTTTTAAAAGCTATGCTAGGCTAGGCTATGCTGTATGGCTTAGAGCGGTCACAGGGATGCAAGCCCTTTATAAAAGGACAATCAGCATTGCGGTAAAATAACAGGGTGGTAAATAGACTTTTAGACCTTTATTGGAATCAAACCTTCAGTGTCGTGTAGTTAATTCACTTTGGTTTCAGTGAACAAACCTGACACACACTCGCTGTGCTATAGCTAAAAGCTACGAGGTTAAATAATAAGCTAGGCTGTGGCGAGTTTAGTCAAGTTAGCTGCGCAAGACGCATCGCGATGCTCATTGCTAACTTACACCCCGCCAACAGTCTATTTTCACGCCGTCCGCCTGCGTCGTTTAAATAGCAACGGTGCTTGCGAATATATCTACGCCGATGGGCGCGGTGGTCTCGAAATGAGGTGTGTTCAGGTCAATTTCTGGCGTATTGCTGTGTATCTTAGCAATGAAAAACACAGGAGGAGCTCCACTGACTGAAAACAGCCTAGGCAGACGTCAACAGTCAGACGTTCATTGCTATCTTGGCAGTGAATTGTCAACACAGGCGCGTGCAGCTCGACGCTCGTACACCCCCCCACGCTTTACACCACTGAAACAGCAATCCACCAAGTCAGACCGCACCTGGCTCTTAAAGGGGACAGTGAGTGACACGCTGATTGGTTTATTACTGCACGTTACGCCCCAAAAAAACACACCCATGATTAATTAAGAGACTTCGTACATTCCTTTTATGCAGTTTCGAGCCGCGCAAGGCACACACACACACACACACACACATATATATATATATATATATATATAAAAACAGTTCAAACAGCCCCGCCCTCAAGAGGAGAACTCCTCCCACCTTCAAGACACATGGTCAGAAGGAGGGTTCCATCTCTAAACTGGGAAATCTCATTCCTGAGACACTGCAGCTTCGATGTAGAAAGGAAATGGGTTTGTTTACAGTAGAAAATGCAATTAATATCAAATAATTTACATTTCAGATTTGCCTAAGAGCCCCTTTTAAAGATTTGTTAGCTTCAGTGCTAAAACTAATTTGGACTAGGGGAGTAAATGTGGGTAAACTTGTTTTTATTTGGTGAAGTGTAACTGTAAAGGGGAAGTCCAGGAAAAAAAAAAAAAATGAGATTTCGCTAAACGCTCCAAAACGCTCCAAAATCCTGGAACAACCAGGATTGAAGCTCAGAGAGAGAAGAGAGAAGCTCAAAACATTGAAATCTAAAAAAAGCACAAACTAAAAACCTATTTATTCAGTCTGGCTTTTATGTAGTGTTCTACATAAAATCCAAATATCTATACTTATATACTTTGATTTGTATTTTATCCATTTTTATTATTTAAATTTATGTTATTTTGTATACTATTTTAATTTATTATTTATTAATTTATTTATTTTTTTATTATTATTTTACTTTACTTTATTTTTGTCCTATCCTTATTTCATCAATCACCTGTGAATCAAGTGAGGCTAAAAAGGCAAAAAGCTAAGACTAGCTGGACAGACGAAACCCTTATTGGGAAAAGGCTGATTGAACGAATTGCTGCTGTAGGTGCTAGCAGAGTGCTAGGCTAAAAGCTAACTCTACCCGAATCTACCACACTACTTCTTTGGCTAGCTAACTGCATACTGTGCCATAGCAACACTATCCGGCAAGACTTGATACTAGTTCTTGTTACAGTTTTATTCAGAGGTGAAGCACCTTGAATTTCAATTGTATTTGTCTAAAAGGTGCTATATAAATAAAGTTTAATAGAACTGATATTACCAATTCTACTGGATTACACAGAACCCATTTTTAAAGAATTTATTAAGATTAATGTACAAAAACGTGGACCTAAAATATAACAATTATTTATATTTATTGTCACATTTCTATATAGAACCATTGTCTGTACGATGGAACCCTAAAATAACCATCTAAATGACCTTAAAGAGCCCTTAAAGAACGATGAACACATGCTTTCTCCCGCGCTCTCTCTGTCACTCGCTCTCACAGACAGACACATACGGACGTCACTAAATACCGTACACATGTACGTGTTGGTAAAGTGGCTCAGGGGGGCTGTGGGAGGATCTGTGTGGAGTTTGCTGTTGCTCTGTTCCACAGGTCCTCATTAAACCAACAGTAGCTCAGAAGAGCAGTGTTCAGGTGACATGCATGCACTGTAGATCCGTCTGCTGCATGTAAATAAACACCCCGGCAGGAAGCAAAACGCCCACAAATGGACTATTTTTCTGTTTTGTTTAAAAACAAAGGTACCAGCGGTGCACTGGAGTGTCAAAATCACACAAAAATCATCAATGGAAATCTAATTTATTAACCTATGGAGGCCTGGATTTGGAGTCACACACAAAATTAAAGTGGAAAAACACACTACAGGCTGATCCAACTTTGATGTTATGTCCTTAAAACAAGTCAAAATGAGGCTCAGTATTGTGTGTGGCCTCCACGTGCCTGTATGACCTCCCTACAACGCCTGGGCATGCCCCTGATGAGGATCTCCTCCCAGACCTGGACTAAAGCATCCGCCAACTCCTGGACAGTCTATGGTGCAACGTGACGTTGGTGGATGGAGCGAGACATGATGTCCCAGATGTGCCCAATCGGATTCAGGTCTGGGGAACGGGCGGGCCAGTCCATAGCTTCAATGCCTTCATCTTGCAGGAACTGTTGACACACTCCAGCCACATGAGGTCTAGCATTGTCCTGCATTAGGAGGAACCCAGGGCCAACCGCACCAGCATATGGTCTCAGAAGGGATCTGAGGATCTCATCTCGGTACCTAATGGCAGTCAGGCTACCTCTGGCGAGCACATGGAGGGCTGTGTGGCCCTTCAAAGAAATGCCACCCCACACCATTACTGACCCACTGCCAAACCGCTCATGCTGAAGGATGTTGCAGGCAGCAGATCGCTCTCCACGGCATCTCCAGACTCTGTAATGTCTGTCACATGTGCTCAGTGTGAACCTGCTTTCATCTGTGAAGAGCACAGGGAGCCAGTGGCGAATTTGCCAATCCTGGGGTTCTCTGGCAAATGCCAAGTGTCCTACACAGTGTTGGGCTGTGAGCACATCCCCCATTTGTGGACGTCGGGTCCTCATACCATCCTCATGGAGTTGGTTTCTAACCGTTTGTGCAGACACATGCACATTTGTGGCCTGCTGGTGGTCATTTTACAGGGCTCTGCCAGTGCTCCTCCTGTTCCTCCTTGCACAAAGGCGGAGGTAGCGGTCCTGCTGCTGGGTTGTTGTCCTCCTATGGCCTCCTCCACGTCTCTTGGTGTACTGGCCTGTCTCCTGGTAGCACCTCCAGCCTCTGGACACTGCGCTGACAGACACAGCAAACCTTCTTTCCACAGCTCACATTGATGTGCCACCCAGGATGAGCTGCACTACCTGAGCCACTTGTGTGGGTTGTAGAGTCCGTCTCATGCTACCATGAGTGTGAAAGCACCAACAACATTCAAAAGTAAACAAAACATCAGCCAGAAAGCATAGGTACTGAGAAGTGGTCTGTGGTCCTCACCTGCAGAACCACTCCTTTTTTGAGTGTGTCTTGCTAATTGCCAATAATTTCCACCTGTTGTCTATTCCATTTGCACAACAGCATGTGAAATTGATTGACAATCAGTGTTGCTTCCTAAGTGGACAGTTTGATTTCACAGAAGTTTGATTTACTTGGAGTTATATTGTGTTATTTAAGTGTTCTCTAAGAAAAGGTGGATCTTTATAGTACACTTTAAGAAAAAAGGTTCTATGGAGTACACTTTTTTTTTCTTACAGTGTAGTATATAGAACCTGTTTTCTATGATTGTACTATATACAAGTGCTTTTTCTTGTTTGATTTTTGAAATTTTATTTTTTACATATATATTTACATATTTTTTATGTATGTTCTATTTTATGTATTATATTTTATTACATATATAACTCAGAAGACACATGTAGGTGAGTTCAAACAGGAATGGCTGCTTTTGTGTTTCATTTTTTTTATGTACTAATATCTATTTCAAGTATAAAGAACCTCAGTATGACATAAAAGTTATTCAAGATACGAGCAGCCAGCAGAGCAGAGTAAGGAACTTCATTTTTAAGAGTGTGTGTTCAAGGAAAATCGGCATGAACGAAATTCTGTGTACAAACACACACACACACAGATGCCTGCCAGGTGCAGCACATGCCAAAAGTGTCAAGACAGAGGCCCATCTCACGGCCCAATTATGAATATGCATGTCCTGTGGACCAGGGCTGGCATTACCTTCTGTGTCCACATGTGACATATCAGCCGGACAGGTCATCACACCCCAGCACTGTCCATTAGTAATTGGACAGTGAGCCGAGTTTCATTGTTTTGGCCCCTGCAAATCCAGCTGGAACTGGAAGAGTGACTGTGTTAATGTGCAGACCATTGGTCAGGTATTAGTCTAGTCTATTAGGTTTGTGATTCTAATAACAACATTCTAATGATGTACTAGTGATGTGTTCATGAAATAAGTCCAGTTTCCCACACTGGCCTCCAGAGAGACTCTACATTGTGGCTTGGAGGCTTCCCAGGTCAACCACTGGAGGCAATCTACATCAAGGTTTAAAAGCTTCCTAGGCAACAGCTGGAGTGACTCTACACTGCGTCTTGGAGAGTTCCAAAGTCGGCTGATGGTGCGACTCTATATAGTGGCACGGAGGCCTCCAAGGCCAACCATTGGATCGACTATACATCGCAGTTTGGAAGCAGGACGACTTTTTGGTACCCAGGATGACCGCCTGAGTGTGACTCTACATCACGGCTTGGAGGCTGATCACTTGTGCGACCGGCTTGGATGCTTCCCAGGATTCCCAGGATTCCCAATTTTTTGTTTAATCTTTAACTAAAAAACACCATCAGGCAGAATAGTGAGTCTACTCATAGGAATTATGTGAAAATAAACTACAGTTTGGCCATGACTAACACTATGGAATCCCACAACCCTGTCACCCTAATGGTGTAACCCCATAACCTAGCAACCCAGTCACCCCAGAAGCCAAAAACCCAGTTATTCTGTAATCCTGTAATGCCAAAACCCACTCATCTACAATGCTGCAACCTTATCTCTCCATAACACCATGACTCTGTAACCCTGTCACATTGTAATATCATAGTTTTCTAACCCTGTCAATTTGGAATATCATGACTGTGTAACCATGTCATTCCGTAATACCATGACTCTGTAACCCTGTCAGGCCGTAACACCATGATTCTGTAATTGTGTCACCCTGTAATATCATGACTCTTTAACCCTGTCTTTCTGTATTAACATGACTCTGGAATTCTCTCACTCTGTAATACCATGATTCTGTCACCCTGCCACCTTGTAATACCGTGACTTTGTAACCCTGCCACTCTGAAATACCATTATCCTGTAACCTTGTCATTTCGTAATACTGTAACTCTGTAACTGTCACCTCGCAATACAGTTATTTTGGAGCCCTGTCGCTCCATAATACCATGACTCTGGAATTCTTCCACTCTGTAATACCATGATTCTATAACCCTGTCATTCTGTAATACCATAACTCTGTAACTGTCACCTTGTAATACCATGGCTTTGGAACCCTGCCACCTTGTAATACCATGACTCTCTAACCCTGTCATTCTGTAATGCATTAAAGTATATGTGTATAACCTGTGACTTTATAACCCCATAACATCATAATTGTAACTTCATCACTGTATACCCCCGTAACAACCCCACAACCCCATTCAGACTGTACTCTGAACAGTGCTGTTCTATCAGCCCGCTCGTCTGCGGTGAAGAAACACGTGATTGACACATGCGTGACGCGACTGACAAAGACAACCGCCGGCAAAACAAATGAGAAATAAATCTGTCTATCAATAAGCAGCTTGGCCCAGAGCCAAGAGGCCACAGCACCTCGGCCTCAGCTCCGCCCACAAACTTTCATTCTGAGGGAGAAAGAGAGAAAGAGAGAGAGAGAGAGAGAGAGAGAGAGAGAGATAGGGCAAAGAGAGAGCAAGGAGAAAGAAAGAAAGAAAGGAAGGAGAAAGAAGGTGTGTGTGTGTGTGTGTGTGTGACTGGGAGGAGGAGGGGGAAGATAGAGTGAGGGAGAGAGAAACAAAGAGTGTCTATGAGAGGGAGAGCGAGGGAAAGGTAGAAGGAGGTAGAGGAAGGGGGACGAGGAAGATGAGAGAGAGAGACTAGGGAAATTGGGAAAGAGAGGGAGAGAGAAAGAGAGAGAGAGAGAGAGAGAGAGAGAGAGAGAGAGAGAGACAGAAATCATCTGGATCCCGAGTCGGCCTGATTTCTCACAAGCAGGGTGTTTGTTTTTTTGGTGCCGGTCCGAGCTCTGTGATTGGACGTTGCCGTTTAATCTGGTTGTGTTTTTTGGGAGGGGTGGGAGGCTGATGAAAGCAGCTTAGCCGCTTCTCCCTTCTCGCCGGCTGTCCGGAGCGAGCGAGAGCTAAAGAGGAGTGAATGAGGCCTGAAGCTTGACTGTGAAACCACCAGGAGAAGAACATTAACATTCTGAAATTCAATTCCAGTTAAAAGCAGCTCAATTATCCTTTTTAAGACCTCTGTGACCTCTGACGCTCGAGTTAACGTCGGCTCGGCTCGGCTCGGCTCAGTTATTCTCTGCCAAAATGATGAAAACGCCAGCAGAGGTGGGCAGAGTACCCGAAATGGTACTTGAGTAGGGCAGAATAGGCCACAAACTAACACATCATCCAATTAACATGGCTATTTTATGTAGTTTAACAGGTTCCAGAAGAAAAACATGCTTTTGGTCATCCTCTCAGGTTCCCATAGCAACGATGTCTACCAATTTTTCCACCAGTGGGACAGATATTTCTTCAGATTCACCCAGAAGACTAAAAGTCTCCCAAAGGACCCTACATCATTTCAGTTGGCCTACTGGTTTTTCAGAGTTCTTCAGATTCCTAGCGATGCTGGACGAGGCCGGCAACTGACATGTGAATGCTGTGGTAGCGATGCTGGACGAGGCCGGCAGCTGGTCCAGACACCTCACCAATGTGTACATGGCTGTTTCTCCACCATCTCTCCTTGACAATGCACGTAATATAACATGTATCTAGCTAGTAAGTGCCAGATACACAGTCTCCTCTGCCCCTCCCCTTCCTTGAGGAAACATCTGCTGAATTAGCAGAAACAGCTTGCTAACGCTAACCTAGCGAAAGCTAATTACTTTAGCCATTATTACGTTGCTCTCTCTAGCGTTATATAATGATATTTGATTGCACAACATTTGCCAAATATTTTAAGGCCGTGAAGATCTGGAGCACCTGAACACCTAGAAGGCCCTGACGGTTCTGTTTAGTACATCTACACTATGGACAAAAGTATTGGGACGCCAGCTCATTCATTGTTTCTTGTTGGTCAGGATGTAGGATCATGCCCACCTCCTCAACCATCCCAAAAGTATTGGAAAGAGAACACAGCTCTTCCACAGCTTAAAGCTGGGGAGCTTTACACCCCTCTAGCCCACCAAGGGCTGTTTATGATGCACATCATATTCAATAGGTCAGCATGAACAGATCGAGTAGGTGATTAAACACATTGAGCACTGTGCATTACAGTCGTCAGAAAGCCAGCAGACGGTGGAAGAGACACAAGGTTACGCTCGCTTTGATTTTTAGATCGCGCCGAACTGTCAGAAAGAAGAAGAAAAAAAACCATCCAAACCATTGAAGGGAAGAAAACGAGGAAGGTCAGGGAACATCTGAAAGAGAGCTGCAGAAAGATTCGAAGAGCGCCTGCCGCTCTAAGCCTGCCGTCAAGGAATCCGTTCCGCACCGTCTGTAGAAATGCTGTAGAGGTGCGCTTATCATTAAACATTAATAGATGAAAGAAGCTGGAAAAGAAAGACCTCACCAGTTCATGGTTTGTTAATTATTCATAATGAACACGTCTGACATCGCGTTCGATCAGTTTGTCAGTTGAACAGCGGCCGCTGGAACGCCTAGCCATTCAAATGGAAACCTACCTAGTGTTTAAAGGAGTGTGGACCTTCTGGAGGGAACGTTTAAGATTCTGGACTGTCTTCTGAGAGCGAGAGTGATCGAGCGAGAGCTGAAGTTGATTATCCCCCAGCCCCCCCCACCCCCAGACCTTGAGTCTTGGGGACTGTATTTATTTGGAAGCGGAGATATTGAGCTTGGACTTGAATTAAAATGAATCTGCTGGGTGACCTAATTCTCTGCTCTTCAAACACTGCCTCTGAGTTACTCTGTCTGTCCGTCTCTGTGGGTCATTTTTCTTCCTCTGCTTCCACTGACCAAGCCTCAGATTATAGATTTCTGCAGTATCCGTGTTGCCACTGACTACCCTAGGTGTCTGCCCAGATCCCACCCACTTACTTCATACTGTATAGGTCCATCCGCATGCTGCCAAAACCCCAGTCCCAACACCTCTGGAGCTGTCCTGTGGTATATGGCACCAAGACATTAGCAGCAGATCCTTGTTGGAAGTTGCAAGATGGGACCCTCCACGGATGACACTTCCAGCCTCCAGTGTATCCCACAGATGAGATGGATGAATTTGGAGGCCAGAGCAAGATCTTGACATTTTTGTTCCTCCAATCATTCCTGAACAATTTTCGGGTGTAGCAGGTTGGAGGTAAAAGGCCGCTAGAGTTGAGTCCGAGACATGTGGGGTCCGAGTCAACTACCAAGACTTTTGGTAGTTGAGTCTGAGTCAAGGCCAAAACTGGGAGTGGCAGAGACATATAAAATCATCATATAAAATAAAAATAAGAAAATACTCTGACATCAGAGTCACTAAAATATGCTGTTCGCCTCTGTTGTTTAATATTATTAATTAATATTAATAATATTAATATTTAATATATATATTTTTTCTTTTTTTTGTATCATTATTAATATGACTTAATTATTCTATTAATTGCAATGAATTGCTAATTCTATTAAGACTATTGTTGCTGGTGGTGGTGATGGTATATGATTACAATATGGACTGATGTGAATGACCTAAAAAATACATTAAATTAAAAATTAGTCACAACTCATATTTTGGCATAATATTAAAAATGTGAGAGTTTTCCGCTGTGGAAGATCAGACCGAACACACTCCCCAATTCATCCCAAAAGTACTGGATGGAGCTTCACCATCCATTATTCCAGAGAACACAGAGAACAGTTCTTCCACAGCTCAATGCTGGGGGGGCTTTATACCCCTCTGGCCCACACCTGGCATTAGGCATGGAGCCAACAGGTTAATGCTTACCTGCTACATAGAGTCCTATTCTATTGGCAAAGCTTCTGTGCTGCTGGCAACACAACCCCAAATAATAGATCCACCCACACACTTCACATTGGGCCTTTTTTTCATGAAATGCAGTTTCTTTGCTGATTGTGGTCAAAGAGCTTCTTTTTTGGCTTCATCAGTCCAAAGCTGGATGCTCTGTAAAATGTAGGGTTCTGTGACGAGGTCAAAGGTAAGGCTTCCATCTTCCCTCTTACTCTTACACGAATGTCATGTTTGTGAGAGCAATGCTGTTCAACTGAACAGTGCAACACCCTCACCCTCTTGATTTGCCTTTCTTACCAGCATACAAACAGCTCTCCTCCAGTTTCCTCAGCTATCCAGATCTCATCTTCCAGACCTCCACAGTTCAGTCCACAGTGGAAATACTGTGCTATTTTCTCTAAGAGTTTTCCTTTGCCTTGTGGGCCTTGTGTTCTTTAGACAATTGCTTAGAGGAGCCCATGGTTGATGAATGTTTACCAGCTTTAGTCAGTCTCAGACCCTTGCAGACTAAATTCAGAGACAGATGGATGCATTAGCCTAAGACGGCCAATGATGGCTAGATATCTTGTGGCTTTCAAACATTACTAAGTTAATCAAAGGGTCGAATATGACCATTAAAACAAAGCTCATGCCATTAAACCCTTTACACACACAATATAAGGTGTTTTCAATTGGCATCCAGTATCCAGTATGAAGCTCTAATGACATTATTATTCAGTATGAAGCTCTAATGACATTATTATCCAGTATGAAGCTCTAAAACATTAATATCCAGTATGAAGCTCTAAAACATTAATATCCAGTATGAAGCTCTAATGACATTAATATCCAGTATGAAGCTCTAAAACATTAATATCCAGTATGAAGCTCTAATAACATTAATATCCAGTATGAAGCTCTAAAACATTAATATCCAGTATGAAGTTCTAATGACATTAATATTCAGTATAAACTTTCTTTAATTAAGGCAGCAGTGCTTTATAGAACCATGACGTCCATACAACAACACACTGTTAAAGATGTTGGGCTCCACTCACTCATAAAACCCATACGAGTGATGAAATACTGTATAATTAACCTCCTTTTACCTCCACAGTCCTACTTAGTGCTCTGTTCCACTTTAACTTTGACCCAATGCAAGCCGAGACAATTAACAGGTTGAGATTTCACACCGCCTTTGTTCCTTCCGTCTGTTTCTGAAGAACAAATCCTTTTCTTCCTTCCACCTTTATTCATCCAACTCCATCTCTTCAGACGGATCGGCCCCTGCATGACAATGTGATAGTAATCTCTGATGACAGGGGTTCGCTAATTAGCGGAGAGCAGTCGGTGGGTTTTAACCTGTGAGCAGTCGCCAGCCGAACAGAACGGAAGAATTTCCCCAGGAAGGCGGTGCCATCCGACTCGGACACGTTCCTACACAACTATGTGACATTTTCAAACCATAGAAAGGTCAGTGAGTACTATGAATACATACGGAGAACGATGAAGGAACCATGTAGTATAGGTATGGAAATGGGCTCCACATGCCTTACTAATGTACAGCGTCAGAATCAGACACAGCTGCAGAATCATCAGAACCAAACCATTGCAAGGCAAAACCAAATCATTTCAAAAGACGGAGACATTTGTCCAAGTGAGATCAATTGAAGACTCCAGATGAGAGCAAGACCAAATTGTTGCCAGTAAAACTAATTAAAGATCAAGTCCTAATGAGAGCAAAACAGATTGAAATCTAGGTCTAAGTTTGTTTAACATCAATTGAAGTCCAGAGTGAAAGTAAGACCCAGTCAAGACCAAGTTGGCCAAGTAAGACCAAATCAAATGAGAGCGAGACTGAATCAAGACCAAGCCCAAAAGAGAGAAATGCTGAGTGAAGACCAAGCCCAAAAGAGAAAGACTGGGTCAAGAACAATTCTAAATGACACCAAGACTGGGTCAAGACTAGGCCCAAAAGAATAAAAGACTGAGTCAAGACCAGGCCCAAAAGAGTGCAGGATTGAGCAAGACTCAGGACTCAAGTCTAAATTACAGCAAAACTGGGTTAAGACCAAGTGACCAAGTCTAAAAGACAGCAAGACTGAGTTAGGATCAAGCCCAAAAGAGAGCAAGATTGGGTCAAGACCAAGTTCAAATGAGAGCAAGTCAGAGTCGGCCGTGTCTAAATGACAAGACCAAAAAAGGGAAAGACTGAGCCAAAGACTGAGAGAAATGCTAAGTGAAGACCAAGCCCAAAAGAGAAAGACTGGGTCAAGAACAATTCTAAGTGACACCAAGACTGGGTCAAGACTAGGCCCAAAAGAGAGCAAGACCATGTCAAGACCAGGCCCAAAAGAGTGCAGGACTGAGGCAAGACCAGGCCCAAAAGAGGGAAAGACTGGGTCAAGAACAATTCTAAATGACATCAAGACTGGGTAAAGACTAGGCCCAAAAGAATGAAAGACTGAGTCAAGACCAAGCGCAAAATAAAGAAAGACTGGGTCAGAACCAGGGCCAAAATAGAGAAAGACTGGGTCAAGACCAATTCCAAAAGAGTGCAGGACTGAGGCAGGACCAAGCCTAAAAGAGAGAAAGACTGAGCCAAGAACAATTCTAAATGATACCAAGACCAAGTTCAAATGGGAGCAAATCGGAGTCGGCCATGTCTAAATGACAGCAAGACCGAGTTAAGACAAAGACCAAAAAAGGGAAAGACTGGGCCAAGACCAATTCCAAAAGAGAGAAAGACCGGGTCAAGACTAGGCCCAAAAGAGAGCAAGACCATGTCAAGACCAAGCCCAAAAGAATAAAAGACTGAGTCAAGACCAGGCCCAAAATAGAGAAAGACTGGGTCAAAACTAGGCCCAAAAGAGAGCAAGACTGGGTCAAGACCCAGTTCAAATTAGAGCAAGTCAGAGTCGGCCATGTCTAAATGACAGCAAGACAGAGTTAAGACCAAGACCAAAAGAGAGAAAGACTGGGTCAAGAACCGTTCTAAATGACACCAAGGCTAGGTCAAGACCAAGCCCAAAAGAAAGCAAGACTTGGTCAAGACTTGTGAGGGGTTTGTACTTTACTAGATGCATTCAAACTTTCTTCTCAGTTCCATTTTCCCACACTTGGGAGCTTTAGCATCTTATTTTGATACACCAAAACAATCCAGCCGAGAGAATGGAGCGAGCTGCCACCCATTCGTTTGTATTGGAGTGTCAGTTTCGAACGACCGGTCAGTTTAAACGAATCAGATTTCATCAACCAACAACACAGTCCATCACCCAGCAGCGCTTCTTCTTGTATACACAGAATCTTGAGCGTTTCGGCGGACGTGGGTTTACAGAAGGCTCCAATTGAAATTCATTCTTTCTGGCATAGCGACCTTTTTGGAACGGCACTCGGATTCGCTCATGAATGCGAACCTAGTCCTTCCAGCCCCAGCTAACCTCATTCCCCAACTCTGGGGGGACTGTCTTGCTGGGATGGGAGCATTTGATATGCAAACAGTCAGAGAAATTAAAAGACAAACTAGTCTGAAGGGAGAGAGGTGACCGTTAAACTGCCTGCCTCCTGAACTAGTTTCGCTGAGAGCTGCTATTAAAATTACATGCCAGAACAACAAACGAAAAAGCACAGCAAGCGCCTGCGATCCCACCCAACTCTCCAGCGTTTCTGTTCATTAACCGCAACTAAATGCTTGTTTTTTTATTTGTTTTTGTTGTTGTTGTTGTTTACAGATGATGATGCTGATGAACAGTTGTTAGAGCTGCAGACCAGGGGTTGTTGGTTCTCCTTACAATGTGGAAAGGAAAGAAAAGGCTATGATAGATTTGAGTGTTTACCTTCAAAGGCATAAACCATGTAGCTCTGATGGAGCTGATGAAGTTCCTCCTTGATAATAAAGGTGCTCCAATGGGTTCTTTGAGCAATGCCACAGAAGAACCATTTACAGTTATGGTCTTTGTGGAGCCACTTGTGGTCCCTCTATGGCGTTGCTTAAGGAACCCTTAGTAGGGTGTTGAATATGGCTGACCATGACATTCTGAGGCTCTACCCCTGGCTGTGATTGCTTCTAACCACCACCTGGTTTGTTCTGAGACCTCCCGCTTCTGAATACGGTTGGTCATAATCACCACTGCAGTTGTTCTAAGACCTCCCCCTGACTGGTTGCAATAAATATCACTATAAACACTCTAAATGTAGGTATTGTGATATACACTGAGGAGAAGCTACAGTCTCTCATTAGGGTGAATATTAATAACACTCTAAATGTAGGTATTGTGATATACACTGAGGAGGAGCTACAGTCTCTCATTAGGGTGAATATTAATAACACTCTAAATGTAGGTATTGTGATATACACTGAGGAGGAGCTACAGTCTCTCATTAGGGTGAATATTAATAACGCTCTAAATGTAGGTATTGTGATATACACTGAGGTGTGAGTTACAGTCCCTCATTAGGGTGAATATTAATAACACTCTAAATGTAGGTATTGTGATATATACTAATGCGGAGCTACAGTCTCATTAGGGTAAATATTAATAACGCCCTAAATGTAGGTATTGTGATATACACTGAGGAGGAGGAGCTACAGTCTCATTAGGGTAAATATTAATAACGCTCTAAATGTAGGTATTGTGATATACACTGAGGAGGCGGAGCTACAGACTCTCATTAGGGTGAATATTAATAACACTCTAAATGTAGGTATTGTGATATATACTAATGCGGAGCTACAGTCTCATTAGGGTAAATATTAATAACGCCCTAAATGTAGGTATTGTGATATACACTGAGGAGGAGGAGCTACAGTCTCATTAGGGTAAATATTAATAACGCCCTAAATGTAGGTATTGTGATATACACTGAGGAGGCGGAGCTACAGTCTCTCATTAGGGTGGATATTAATAACACTCTAAATGTAGGTATTGTGATATACACTGAGGAGGAGGAGCTACAGTCTCTCATTAGAGTGAATATTAATAACGCCCTAAATATAGGTATTTTGATATACACTGAGGAGGTGGAGTTACAGTCTCTCATTAGGGTGGATATTAATAATGCTTTAGATTTTGACACTGCGTCACATTCGCTGTGTTTAACAAAGTTTATAAAGCCTTTTTACCTTAAAATATGGGAGCATCTCTAAAATGGTATCATATTCCTGAGACATTACATGGTCATGCAGAGCATTCCTCAGACCTAATGATGCCCAGGAGGTGACTATCATAACATCAGAAAAACAAACAGAGCATATCCAACAAAAACAGAAGCTCTGTGCATCACATCTAGCAACTCCTTGGAATACCATAGCAACCATCTAGTAACACCCAAGCAACCACCAGAGATATCATCGGGAAAAAAGACAGCACATCCAACAAGACCGATAGTCTTGTCCATCTTTATTACAGTAACAAAAACATGGTAGCCTTGCAACACAATCGCATTACCCTAGAAACCACTTAACAACTGCCAAGCATCACCCTAGCCACCACAGAGCACATCCAACAAGAATGAAAGTCTTGTACTTTGAATGAAAGTCTTGCATGGAATAGCACCTAACAACAACCTAGCAACCACCAGAGACAGCATCAGGAAAAAACACAGCACATCCAACAAAAACAAAAGCTCCATACATCACCCTAGCAACCACTAGGAATGCCATAATAACCATCTAGCAGCACCCTAGCAACCACCAGAGATAGAGTCAGCAGAAACTATTCAGCAGAGATAGCTTCAGTGAAAACACACAGTGCATCCAACAAGAACGACAGCCTTGTCCATCTTTTATACAGCAATAAAAATCGCACACCCTAGAAACCACTCAGCAACTACCTAGCATCACCCTAGCCACCACACAATGCATCCAGCAAGAAAGTCTTATACCTTACCCTAGCAACCATCAGATATACCTAAGAAAAAAAACAAAAAACACAGCGCATCCAACAAGAATAAAAGTATTGTACCTTGAATGAAAGTCTACAAAAAAGCTCCATACCCTAGCAACCACCAGGAATACCATAGAAACCATCTAGCAGCAGCCAAGCAACCGCCAGAGATAGCATCAGGAAAAAACACAGCATATCTGTCAAGATCGACAGCCTTGTCCATCTTTTATACAGCAATAAAAATCGCACACCCTAGAAACCACTCAGCAACTACCTAGCATCACCCTAGCCACCACACAATGCATCCAGCAAGAAAGTCTTATACCTCACCCTAGCAACCATCAGAGAAATACCTAAGAAAAAAAACACAAAAAACACAGCGCATCCAACAAGAATGAAGGTGTCCACTTTTTTATTCAGGCAGGTTAACGCCAGTAAAAGCATGGTCGACCAGCACATTTCCATTCCACCAGTGGAGACCACTAAGGGGCCTCTGAGAATAAAAGTAGTGATATGCTAATGCTAACTGGCTTTCAGTATAATAAGACCCATGTGTGATTTAGTTACATCTTAGAATGTAGTAACTGCTTCGGTTTGGTCTGTTTTGGTGGGGAATGTAGCACTGAAAAACAATCAGCTAGTCTGCAGGTAATAGATTAGCATTAGCACCACTGTTGCATTTCGCTAATTTAGCCTTTTTTTTATTACTCCTTTGCTTTGAGCCATAATCAAACAGCCATTGTTCAGGCCCGGCAGGACACGAGGAAGACGAGACGGGCCACTTCAGTGCATGCTGTCATTGAATCGCTTTGTAGCAGCTCTCAAAATCTGAGGACAGATCAATATTCATAATTAGCCTGGCTGAGGTGTGGGGGTGGCAGGGATCATAGGTGCTTAATGAGACACCTCGGAGACCTCCGTCTCTGTTCCAGTCTTTGTTTCGGGTCTTTGGTGGGGTAATAGACTCTTTTTTAGGTTACTCAATAAGGTAAACTATATAGGAGATACTGTGTGTGTTACCCCATGACCTGACATTGTATAAAATGATGCATGTGTGTGTGTTTGTGTGTATGTGCACACCTAGTACAACATGAGCAATGCTCAACTATCCATCGCCTCACACACAGTTCCTAATGAGGTTTTAAGTGGGCCTCTGTGGGCTGCCCGTCAGGTTTCTTGGAGAACGGAGAGCAGGATTACAGTCAAATTACATCTCACTCCCACTCCTTCATTAGAGAGGCACAGAGCGCAGAGAGCAGATAACACCACACCTGCCAGCACTCAGCCCTCCGACAGGACTTACCACTCTCCATATCAACACTCCACCACACACACACACACACGTGCACATACACACTGATAGGCATTGATAGGTGCTTCATTATCCACCATGTACTACCTCAGCGTCAACTGTATGCTACCTCAACATCCACCACGCACTACCTCAATGTCAACCGTGTACTACCCCGACATCCACCATGTACTACCTCAATGTCAACCCCATAGTACCCCGACATCCACCCTGTACTACCTCAACGTCAACCACATACTACCCTGACTGTGTACTCTGTATGTAGTTGGAATGACAATAAACCCACTTGACTTGACTTGACTTGACATCCACCATGTACTACCTCAACGTCAACTGCATACTACACCGATATCCACCATTAACTACCTCAACATCAACCGCATACTACCCTGACATCCACCATGAACTACCTCAACATCAACCGCATACTACCCCGACATCCACCATGCACTACCTCAACATCAACTGCATACTACCCTGACATCCACCATGCACTACCTCAACGTCAATCGCATACTACCCCGACATCCACCATGTACTACCTCAACGTCAACCGCATACTACACCGACATCCACCATGAACTACCTCAACATCAACTGCATACTACCCTGACATCCACCATGCACTACCTCAACGTCAATCGCATACTACCCTGACATCCACCATGCACTACCTCAACGTCAATCGCATACTACCCCGACATCCACCATGTACTACCTCAACGTCAACCGCATACTACACCGACATCCACCATGCACTACCTCAACATCAACTGCATACTACCCTGACATCCACCATGTACTACCTCAACATCACTAGGTAGTTGCCACCTCCTCTATCTTCTCATCCATCGTGCACTGCCTAGACATCCACTTACCTCAACATCCACCATGTACTTCCTCAACATTCACCCCGTTTCTTTATGGCACCTGGGGTTGCTATGATGTTGCTAATCTATTATGTACATATTATCTTACCTATCTTCCACCATTTATATTATAAAATCCAAACATGGCAAAGCGTGACTTTCTAAACACACCCTCAGTACAGTTCCTGCTGTATATTGTGATGTTCCACCCAGAGAAGAGGCTTAGACAGGCATATTTATTTGATGTCTCTCTCTCTCTCTCTCTCTCTCTTCTCTCTCTCTCAGGACCCTGACAGGCCTGCTGTCCTTTCAGCCTGAGCCCAGGGAGGGAAAACTGCTGACATTGCCTTCAGTCCCACTGCATTGTGGGACAGCAGCGTTTTGCTGACACCCTGCCGTGTCTCCAGAATTCCAACAACGTGCTGAAATTAAAACGCCAACTTCTCCCCCCTCTCTCCTTTCCCTACCTCTCCCTCTCTTTCTCTCTCTCTCTCCTCTCTGGCTTCTTCTCGTCTGTCTCTCTAATGCTGTGGTCATCGATGCAGAGTGACCTTTTGAATTATTACCTGCTTACAGACAGTATTGACCAGCTCGGGCAGGCGCAGCTCATTAGCATTAAGCCGTTTACCTTTTACACCGGTTGGGCAGATCCTGGCTAATCCACAGCCGGAAACGCAACGCAATGAAATCGAGCCAACAGGAGCTTTTTGTTTTTTTCATTATTCTCTGATATGAGGTAGGCGTTTGTCTGAGACCTCTGCTCGGTGCATGTGGCAGAATACCAGCCTTAATTGGTGATCTCAGAGCAGCCGGCTTTTCTGCATCTATTAGGAGCATGATGCGATTCACCACAGTGGCTTGCCATGATTCAGAGCAGAAGGAGGCTCAAAGTTAGGGGTTGCAAAGATGAGCTATCAGTGGCAGGGAGTCCCAGAGAGCAGAGGTGGCCTCGCTCCTTCTGGGTGGGTAGGATGGCCCTCACTCTACCCTATCAGTCAGCGTAGGCAACGCTAGCCAGCAATGCTAGCTAGCGTCACGCGTGTCAGAGGAAGCACGTACTAGCTTTCATAGAGTGAAAGGAAAAGTCTGAGCTAGTGGGGGGGACTGGCTAAACTGAGGAAGGAGGCTTTGACCTCTTTCCTGACCTCTTTCTCTGCTGTGTTTAAGGGAGTGGTTAAGGGAGGGAGCGAGTGAGGGGTTCAGCGGGTGGTTGATCAGGTAAATGAGTGAGCAGAAATGAGACCTTTCTGGAGACATAAAGAAGACCTAAAGTGCTTACACTGGACTACGCCACTGCTGAGGCAGAGTGGAGACCAGGTAGAAACAGAGCAGACCAGGCAGAGATTGAGTGGTGGCTGAATGGAGACCAAATAGAGATCAAGAGGTGGCTGAGGAGGTCAAGTGGAAACCAGATGGAGATTGAGTGGAGAAAAGGCAGAGAATGAGTTGGGGCTGGGTGGAGATTAGATGGAGAGTGAGTGGAGGCCAAATGAAGACCTGGTGGAGAATGAGTGAAGGCAGAGTAGAGACCAGGTGGAGGCAGAGCGGAGACCAGGTGGAGATTAATCTGAGGCAGAGCAGAGACGGGTGGAGGCAAAGTGAAGACCAGGTAGAGATTGAATGGAGAAAAGGCAGAGACGTGTGCGGCTGGGTGGAGAGTGAGTTGGGGCTGGGTGAAAATTAGATGGAGAGTGAATGGAGGCCAAATGGAGACCAGGTGGAGATTAAGCTGAGGCAGAGCAAAGACAGGTGGAAGCAAAGTGAGGACCAGGTGAAGGCCAGGCAGAGACCAGGTGGAGATCGAGCAGAGACAGAGTGGAGCTGTGTCATCAGATCGGTAAATGCAACGGTGGTGGAGCTGCATGTTTCTCGCAATGAAAGCGTAGATGAGGCTGTAAGGGTGGTGTATGTATGCGCGACGCTGAGGCTCTTGCTTCACAGGTCCTCATTAAACTAACAGCGGGAGAACAGTCAGAGCCCGGCCTCCACCCGCATCACTCACACCCACCCTAAAGCGGTTAGAACAGCAGAACACCGCAGCTCTCCGTCTCTTTACATGCCGGCTGTGTAACAACATCCACGCAAATTCCGCATCATGACTCTGTGTTTATCTGGGAGCACTGCCGCTGCTGTTCTGATGATAACACACACACACACACTCTTACACACACACACACACTCTCACACACCCAATCACACACACACAAAAACCTTCATTTTCCTCTAAAAGCTCTTAATATCAGAGCATTTCTGTTTCCCCTCTCACTCTCGCGTTCCCTCACTCGCGTTCTCTCTCTCTCTCGCCCCGTCTGCGGCTGCTGACAGCAGAATGGATGGAGGACGGGTTTGCAGATGGAATACATATCAAACCTGCAGCGTGCGATTGTGGCAGAGCGGCATTCGCAAGGCTTATGACTCCTGCTCAAGCTCTGGATCAATCACCCGCCGCCACCCCCCCAACCCTCACAACTCCTCTCTTTTCTCCCTGCTTGTCGCTTCTTCTTCTCTGTCCTTTTTCTTCTCCTCCTTGCTCTCTCTTTATGTCTCTCTACCTTATTCTGTCTCTACCTCTATCTGTCTATCATCTCTTCCTCCCCTCTCTCTCTCTCTATGACCCCATTTCCCCTGGACATAAACCAGAACTTTTCGGCCTGAACACCAAACGCCACATCTGGAGGAACCCAGGCCCCCCTACAGCAAAACATGGTGATGGCGGCATCATATTGTGGGACGTTCTTTAGCACCGGAACAAGGGCGACTAGCCCTGATAGATGGGAAGAGTGATGAATGCAGCCGGGTTCACCAAGAAAGTGGTGGACCTCTGGCCAAACAAAGGAGAACAAAGGAGTGGCTTCAGAGAAAGGCTGAAAATGTCCTTGAGTGGTCCAGCCAGAGCCCAGACCTACACCCAACGGAAGGAGCAGAAATTGGCACACCATCCAAACTGATGGAGCCTGGAGGAACGGGCTGAAATATCCAGAAAGACGCTTTCCCAAGATGCCTTGAAGCTGTAATTGCTGCAAAGGTGCATTAGCCAAGTATTAGGCTAAGTGTGGAAGGGTCTCTCTCTCTCTCTCTCTCTCTCTTTCTCTCCTGTCTTTCTTTCCTCTCTCTCTCTCTCTCTCTCTTTGGTTGAGCTGCTGATCACCTGCTTTGTCTGTAGTGAGGGAGGCTGGAATGAGTGAGTCACCTTGTAAATATATGAATAGTAAATGTGCGGAGTGTAATCCGCCGCCTGACTCCGCTGCATCCTTTCCATTTGCATAGCTGCCAGCCCCCGTTGTTAACTGCTGCATCTCAGGCCCCCTTTCCTGCGCCCTGAATCCGCAGCGGCATGCATATATTTTTCACCCTCCCTCACTCCCTCACTCCGCTCGCCCCGCGCCTCACTCCTCACCCGTCAGATGTCAGGATGTTGTTTTTTTTCCCCTCTCTTTTCCTCCTTTCTTTCCCCCCCCTGGTCACGGTGAGACAGGGGGAGCAGGTGGAAAACTGAACAAATGACATGTCTCTCTCTCTCGCTCTCTCTCTCTCTCTTGAAAAAGGGTGCCACCCCTGCCCCCTCCCTCCTTCCCTCCCTCCATCCTTTCTTTCCCTATGTCTTTCACCCCTCCTCTCTCTCCTTCTCTCTTTCCATCCCTTTCTGGCCCCTCTTCTGTCCCCCCTCACCGCCCCACGTCCAGACCCTCTGGCACATTGCTATTCAAATCCTCGCAGCTCTTCCACCCTTTCACTCCACCCCCCACCTCCCTGCCCAAAACAAAAGGAGGGAGTGAAAGACAGAGGGTTAAAGTCCTCTCAGATCTCCCCCTGTTTCTCGATCAGAGAGAGAAAGAGAGTGAGAGAGAGAATGAGGATGAGGAGGAGATAATGGAGTAGGTGGAGGCATTGGTGGAGCAGGAGGAAAAGGTTGTAAAGCAGGAGGTGGAGAAGAAGGAGGATATGTTAGAGGGGGTGGAGGAGGTAAAGATGTAGATGGTGGAGGAGCAAAAGGATGATGTAGTAGGAAAGAAGGATGTGGTGGGAAAAAGAAAAGGAGGTAGAGCAGGAGGAGGAGGTGGTGGTGGAGAAGGAGTCGTAAAGGAAGAGGAGGAGATAGAGGAGGTGGAGGAGGAGGTTATGAAGGAGAAAGAGGAGTAAGTAAAACAGAAGAGGAGAAGGTAGAGCAGGAGAGGAAGATGAAGATGCTGGAGGAGGAGGTGGATTAGGAGGAGGAGGTTGTGGAGAAGAAAGAGGAATAAGTAAAGCAGGACGAAGAGTAGGTGGAGGAGGAAGAGAATGGGGATTAGGAGGAGAAAGAGGTTGGGGAGGAAAAAGAAGAGAAGGAGGAAGTAGGGGAGATGGAAGAGGTGGTGGTGGAGAAGGAGGAGTAGGGAGTAGAGCTGGAGGAGGAGGTAAAGTAGAAGAGAGAAGGTGGTTGAGATGGAGGAGGAGGTGGATTAGGAGGATGAGGTTGTATAGAAAAATGAAGCGAAGGTATAGTACGACAGGGAGGCTGTGTGACGGAGGAGGTGATAGGAGGTTGTGCAGAGGAACGAGGAGGAGGTGGTAAATCAGGAAGAAAGTGGAGAAGAAGGGGTTGAAAGAGGAGAAGGTAGAGCAGGGAGAGGAGATGGTGTAGGAGGAAGAATAGGAGGTAGTTGCGCAGAAGGAGGAGGTGGTGGAGGAGGAATACTGGTAGCCTTATGGTAGGTATGACTTATTGTTATTAGATATTTGGTATCAGTTATGTTAGAGAAGGAGTAAGAGTGAGAGAGTAAGAGTGAGAGAGAGGAACAGACAGCGAGACACAGAAAGAGAGAGAGACATTGCTGGGATGCTGAGACATCATTGTAAAAAGAGTGTGTTATTATTGACAGCGTCCCCTGCGACTCTGACCGCTGCGGAGCGTCTCACATGTGGCCATGAGCTATCATTATCTCCTCCTCTGCTGCTGATGAATCGGCTGCGCGGGCGCGAGAGCGGCCTGTATTTAATGGGCTCTCCCATCCATGGCCTGCTCTCGGAAGCCTCTTACAAACCCATTTAGGCGCGAGTCTGTAGATTTCACAGCTCCCCAGGCGCCGCGGCCCGCTTCAATAAGCTCCAGTCCAAGGCTGTGCCAGTGCTCCGGGCACACAGAGCTTCAGACTCCAAAGCCCACAATGCACCACAGTGACTACTCCTTATGGGCCAGGCTAAAGGGCTTTTTGCCAAGGCCGGGAATCAGTGATCCCACATGATACAACATTAATGATATTACACAAAGGTACATGGATTTAAAGGTGAACATTCCTCTCATATATACTCAGATATGCTGTATATAAACAAATATAAACTCTATACAAACTGTAACTGTATATAACTACAGGAACATTTGCTGTATAGACTGCATATAAACAGTAAATAAATGGTACAAACTGATGATAATTGTATATAAACAAGACAAAACACCCATACTCACCACTTGTGTTGGACACAGATGGAACTTGGCCATCCTTGCAGTGAACACACACATACACACTAGTAGCCCGGTGCGCTAACCGCTAAGCTACCCCCATATTAACTGATATAAACAGCATACAAACTGTTTATTAAGTAACTGTATGTAAACTGATTTAAACCATTTACACTGACAATAATACGCATATTCAGTGAAACTGTAAAATAAAGTGAAAGAAACTTTTTACACACTAATTTATTAACCTATGGAGGCCTGGATTTGGAGTCACACACAAAATTAAAGTGGAAAAACACACTACAGGCTGATCCAACTTTGATGTATTGTCCAAAACAAGTCAAAATGAGGCTCAGTATTGTGTGTGGCCTCCACGTGCCTGTATGACCTCCCAACAACGCCTGGGCATCCTCCTGATGAGGATCTCCTCCCAGACCTGGACTAAAGCATCCGCCAACTCCTGGACAGTCTTTGGTGCAACGTGACGTTGGTGGATGGAGCGAGACATGATGTCCCAGATGTGCTCAATCGGATTCAGGTCTGGGGAACGGGGGGGCCAGTCCATAGCTTCAATGCCTTCATCTTGCAGGAACTGCTGACACACTCCAGCCACATGAGGTCTAGCATTGTCCTGCATTAGGAGGAACCCAGGGCCAACCGCACCAGCATATGGTCTCACAAGGGGTCTGAGGATCTCATCTCGGTACCTAATAGCAGTCAGGCATGTGCAGCCCTCCAAAGAAATGCCACCCCATACCATTACTGACCCACTGCCAAACCGGTCATGCTGAAGGATGTTGCAGGCAGCAGACCGCTCTCCACGGCATCCACCACATGTGCTCAGTGTGAACCTCAAGTCAAGTCAAGTCAAATGGGTTTATTGTCATTTCAACTACATACAGAGTACACAGTGAAACGAAACAACGTTCCTCCAGGACCATGGTGCAACATAGACAATGCATACAAGACACAAGTGCAACACAAACAAACAAGTGCGGACAGACAGACAACACAACACAGTACAGACAGAGGATAATAAATAATGACGGTAGTGTGCAAGTTGTGCAATGTGCAATAAATAGAGTCCAGTGAGGTAGTAAAGTTATTAGTGCAAATGCTTGTGCAAAAAATGCTTCCCATGTTATCTGGGGTAAATGGTTGGAAAGAGAGAGAGAGGGAGAGTGTACATGTATCAGAAAGACATCAGTTCAGCAGTTGAGTTGTGTTGAGGAGTCTGATGGCTTGGGGGAAGAAGCTGTTGCAGAGTCTGGTCGTGTTGGGCCGGATGCTGCGGTACCTTCTTCCTGATGGCAGGAGGGAGAACAGTCTGTGTGAAGGGTGGGTGGAGTCATCCACAATGCTGGTTGCTTTGCGGATGCAGCGGGTGGTGTAAATGTCCATGACGGAGGGGAGAGAGACTCCGATGATCTTCTCAGCTGTCCTCACAATGCGTTGGAGGGACTTGCGGTCAGAGGCTGTGCAGGTCCCAAACCAGGCAGTGATGCAGCTGCTTAGGATGCTCTTTATGGTTCCCCTATAGAAGAGGGTGAGGATGGGTGGAGGGAGACGGGCCTTTCTCAGCTTCCGGAGGAAGTAGAGACGCTGTTGGGCTTTCTTGGCTGTAGAGCTGGTGTTCAGGGACCAGGTGAGGTTCTCCGCTAGGTGGACACCAAGGAACTTGGTGCTCTTGACGATCTCCACAGAGGAGCCGTTGATGTTAAGCGGAGAGTGGTCCGGTCTTGATTTCCTGAAGTCAACAACCATTTCCTTGGTCTTCTCTACATTCCAGTGAAGGTTGTTGACTGTACACCAGTCTGTCAGCTGCTGCACCTCCTCTCTGTATGCTGACTCGTCGCCTTTGCTGATGAGACCCAGCACAGTTGTATCATCGGCGAACTTTATGATGCTGTTAGAACTGTGTTTCGCAACACAGTCATGAGTCAGCAGGGTGAACAGCAGAGGACTCAGTACACTGCCCTGAGGTGCCCCAGTGTTCATGGTGATGGTGCTGGAGCTGCTGTCCCCGAACCGGACTAACTGGGGCCTTCCTGTCAGGAAGTCCAGGATCCAGTTGCAGAGGGGGTTGTTGAGGCCCAGCAGGCTTAACTTCCTGGTGAGGTTCTGTGGGATGATGGTGTTAAATGCTGAACTGAAGTCTATGAACAGCATTCTGACGTAGGTGTCCTTCTTCTCCAGGTGGGTAAGGGAGAGATGAAGGGTGGTGGTGATGGCATCGTCCGTGGAGCGGTTGGGACGATATGCAAATTGCAGGGGGTCCAATTAAAAGGGCAGTTGGTTCTTGATGTTCCTCATGACTAACCTCTCGAAGCACTTCATGATGATGGGCGTGAGAGCTACGGGAAGGTAGTCATTGAGGCAGGACACCGTGGACTTCTTCGGCACGGGGACGATGGTGGTGGTCTTGAGGCACGTTGGGACAGTGGAGCTGCGCAGGGAGACGTTGAAGATGTCCGTGAGAACATCTGTCAACTGGTCTGCACACTCTCTGAGCACTCTGCCGGGGATGTTGTCTGGTCCTGCAGCTTTCCGTGGGTTGACTCTGCGCAGAGTTTTCCTCACGTCCACTGCAGTCAGGCACAACACCTGCTCGTCCGGCTTGGGTGTGGTCTTTCTCACCAACGTGTTGTTCTGTGCCTCAAACCGTGCATAAAAGTCGTTCAGGGCATCGGGGAGGAAGGCATCACTGTCACAGGACGGTGGCATTGTCCTGTAGTTTGTGATTTCCTGGATGCCCTGCCACATGCGCCGTGTGTCACCGGTGTCCTTAAAGTGGTTGTGGATTCTCTGGGCGTGTGTGTGCTTTGCCTCTCGGATGGCTCGTGACAATTTGGCTTTTGCTTTCCTTAGGGCCGCCTTGTCACCCACTCTGAAGGCCGAGTCGCGGGTCCTCAGTAGTGCACGCACCTCAGGAGTCATCCACGGCTTCTGATTTGGGCGTGTGGTGATGGTCTTGGAGACAGTGACATCATCAATACACTTACTGATGTAGCCAGTGACTGATGCTGTGTACTCCTCCAAGTTAACAGAGTCGCCTTCTGTCGCAGCCTCCCTAAACATGTCCCATGCAGTGCACTCAAAACAGTCCTGAAGGGCAGAGATGGCTCCTGCCGGCCAGGTTCTCACCTGCTTCTGAACTGGTCTGGAGCGTCTGATGAGGGGTGTGTAAGCTGGAGTCAGCCACACAGACATGTGGTCCGAGAACGCAAGGTGGGGGCGGGGCTCGGCCCGGTACGCGCTGGGGATGTTTGTGTAAACAAGGTCCAGCGCGTTCGCTCCTCTCGTGGCGAAGTCCACATGTTGATGGAATTTAGGGAGGACTAACTGGAGATTTGCATGGTTGAAATCTCCGGCGACAATGAACAGCCCGTCTGGATGTTTGGTCTGCAGATCGCTGATGCCCCCGTGCAGTTCCCACAGTGCCTCCTTAGCATTAGCATTAGCGCTAGGCGGTATGTACACGGCGGCTATCAGCACGGTCGGAGAACTCCCGTACTAAATAAAAAGGTCTGCACTTGACTATGATGAACTCCACCAGCGGAGAGCAGTGCTGGGCGACAGTCACAGCGTTGTTACACCATTCCTTGTTGATGTAAACACACACGCCTCCTCCGCGGGTCTTCCCGGACAGAGCCGCGCTCCTATCCGCTCTGAACGAGGCTAGCCCGTCTAGCTGAATGGCACTGTCTGGAATACTGTCTCTGAGCCACGATTCCACAAAGACTAGAGCACAGCAGTCTCTGAACTCTCGCTGGGTCGCTCGCTGGAGTCGAATGCAGTCCAGTTTATTGTCGAGGGAGCAAACGTTTGCGAGGAATAGCGATGGTATAGCCCGGCGGCTAGGGCTAGCCTTTAGCCCCGCGCGAACCCCGGCTCTCTTACCGCGCTTCCGCTCGCGCCGCTTGCGATGACACTTCCGCCGGGCTCCGCCATCAGGAAACGCCGCGGACTACAGGCCTGGGTCTTGTAGCAGGCTGAGCTCTTGTAGCGTCTGCAGAACTTCGTCCGGAAGATTGTTTCTAGGCTGATTTCTCCACTGAAGCAGGGTCTGGCGGTGGTAGAATATGTGCACTGGTGTTCCGGTGCACATATTTGCAGAGATGGACGTAAATATCCACAAACAATGACACAAAAAGCACCATTACTCGGACCAAGAGTGGCCGCTGCGTGTTAACGCGCCGCCGACCAGAACCGATTGCACCTGCTTTCATCTGTGAAGAGCACAGGGAGCCAGTGGCGAATTTGCCAATCCTGGTGTTCTCTGGCAAATGCCAAGTGTCCTGCACGGTGTTGGGCTGTGAGCACAACCCCCATCTGTGGACGTCGGGCCCTCATACCATCCTCATGGAGTCGGTTTCTAACCGTTTGTGCAGACACATGCACATTTGTGGTCTGCTGGAGGTCATTTTGCAGGGCTCTGCCAGTGCACCTCCTGTTCCTCCTTGCACAAAGGCGGAGGTAGCGGTCCTGCTGCTGGGTTGTTGCCCTCCTACGGCCTCCTCCACGTCTCCTGGTGTACTGACAGACACAGCAAACCTTCTTGCCACAGCTGGCCACCCTGTGCCA
This sequence comes from Salminus brasiliensis, assembly GCF_030463535.1. Taxonomy (NCBI): domain Eukaryota; kingdom Metazoa; phylum Chordata; class Actinopteri; order Characiformes; family Bryconidae; genus Salminus; species Salminus brasiliensis. The sequence continues at coordinate 29,110,665 of NC_132895.1, read as the reverse complement.
CCCTGGATGAGCTGCACTACCTGAGCCACTTGTGTGGGTTGTAGAGTCCGTCTCATGCTACCACGAGTGTGAAAGCACCACCAACATTCAAAAGTAAACAAAACATCAGCCAGAAAGCATAGGTACTGAGAAGTGGTCTTTGGTCCTCACCTGCAGAACCACTCCTTTATTGAGTGTGTCTTGCTAATTGCCAATAATTTCCACCTGTTGTTTATTCCATTTGCACAACAGCATGTGAAATTGATTGTCAATCAGTGTTGCTTCCTAAGTGGACAGTTTGATTTCACAGAAGTTTGATTTACTTGGAGTTATATTGTGTTGTTTAAGTGTTCTCTTTATTTTTTTGGGCAGTGTACATGTTATATACAATATCTAAACTATATAAACAGTATATACATTGTATATAATTTGATATAAATGATATGGAAGCAGCATAAAAACTATATAAACTTATAGAAATTGTATATTAAATGCATAAAAACTATATAAACTGATGGAAATGGTGTATAAACTGTATACTATATATAGCATACAGAATATAAACTGTAAGAAATTGTAAAGAAACTGTGTAACTGTTTACAAACTTCCTTCACTAAGTGTGCACTTATGTTCTGCTTTTAGATGTAGCTATGAAGTTCGGAAGGGCAGAGAAAAAGTCAGGGACATTTAACAGGAAATCCTTTTCCATTCAATCCATTGTCCTGTCTTCTTTTTCTCTTTCCTGCTGAGGAACCTGCAGAAGGCCCAAAGCCACCACAAAGTTTTACCCTGGATTTAACACACTGACCACTGCAGGAAAGGTCAAGCCCCATTTCAGTGTTCAATATCAATCAACCAATCAAGTCTCAGTATTGATGGAGACAGGCAGTTGCAATTCAGAGCTCTTTACAATTTCTTGCAGAGAATCAGAAAGGAGATGAAGAACATAAAACATAGTCAAGTAATAGTGAAGAGCTTTAAACAAAGTAAACTGTAAATAAAAAGAAATGTAAAATTGGATAAAATAAGAGAATGTGCAGTTACTTAAGGAAATAATTATATTTATATTTAATTTCTAGCCTGTATGGATGGGTTAAACTGTATTAAAACAGTACTAAACTGTATTAAAACTGTACATACTGTTTATAAAAAAATGCACACTGTCAAAGATATATAATGTATATAAACTGTATCTAAATACTGTATGTAAAGATGTCAGCAATTTCGGTTAAATATATCATATAGCAGACGAACACAGTGATATTTGAGGTGGTATTAAAGTTTATAGGATTTACAAAAAGTGTGCAATAATTATTTAAACAAAATTAGGCAGGTGCATAAATTTGGGCACCCCAACAGAGAAAATGCATCAATATAAACGCTTCCTGTAGTTTTCAATGAGAGACTGGATTCTGGTTGAAGGTATTTTTGACCATCCTACTTTACAAAACAGCTCCAGTTCAGTCAGATTTAATGGTTTCCGAGCATGGCCAGCCCGCTTTAAATCACACCACAGATTTTCAGTAATATTCAGGTCTAGGGATTGAGATGGCCATTTCAGAACGTTGTACTTGTTCCTCTACATGAATGTCTTAGTAGATTTTGAGCAGTGTTTAGGGTCGTTGTCTTGTTGCAGTACCCAGCCCCGGTGCAACTTCAACTTCACTGATACTTGAACATTGTTCTCAAGAATCTGCTGATATTGACTGGAATCCATGCGACCCTCAACTTTAACAAGATTCCCAGTACCTGCACTGGCCACACAGCCCCACAGCATGATGGAACCGCCACCAAATTTTACTGTGGGTAGTAAGTGTTAGTCTTGGAATGCTGTGTTCTTTTTCCGCCCTTTGTTATGTCTAAATAACTCAGTTTTAGTTTCATCAGTCCACAGCACCTTATTCCAAAATGAAGCTGGCTTGTCCAAATGTGCATTAGCATACCTCAAGCGACTCTGTTTGAGACGTGGCGTGTTGTGGCCTTGACTAGAACTGTGCCTGTGGTCTTCCATTTCCTCACTATGTAAAGTGTACTGTAAAGTGTCTAAAACTACAGCATATAAAGAAAAACATGATATATATAAAGAGAAACACAGCCGGTATATAACGGAAAGCACTGCATATCAACTTTAAATAAAGAGTTTATATAGGTATATATATATATATGTGTGTGTGTGTGTGTATGTATATATATACACACTGCTCAAAAAAATAAAGGGAACACTTAAACAACACAATATAACTCCACGTAAGTCAAACTTCTGTGAAATCAAACTGTCCACTTAGGAACAACATTGATTGACAAGCAATTTCACATGCTGTTGTGCAAATGGAATAGACAACAGGTGGAAATTATTGGCAATTAGCCAATAAAGGAGTGGTTCAGGCCACAAATGTGCATGTGTCTGCACAAACGGTTAGAAACCAACTCCATGAGGATGGTATGAGGACCCGACATCCACAGATGGGGGATGTGCTCACAGCCCAACACCGTGCAGGACACTTGGCATTTGCCAGAGAACACCAGGATTGGCAAATTCGCCACTGGCTCCCTGTGCTCTTCACAGATGAAAGCAGGTTCACACTGAGCACATGTGACAGACGTGACAGAGTCTGGAGATGCCGTGGAGAGCGATCTGCTGCCTGCAACATCCTTCAGCATGACCGGTTTGGCAGTGGGTCAGTAATGGTGTGGGGTGGCATTTCTTTGGAGGGCCGCACATGCCTGACTGCCATTAGGGACCTAGATGAGATCCTCAGACCCCTTGTGAGACCATATGCTGGTGCGGTTGGCCCTGGGTTCCTCCTAATGCAGGACAATGCTAGACCTCATGTGGCTGGAGTGTGTCAGCAGTTCCTGCAAGATGAAGGCATTGAAGCTATGGACTGGCCCGCCCGTTCCCCAGACCTAAATCCGATTGAGCACATCTGGGACATCATGTCTCGCTCCATCCACCAACGTCATGTTGCACCACAGACTGTCCAGGAGCATGCCCAGGCGTTGTAGGGAGGTCATACAGGCACGTGGAGGCCACACACAATACTGAGCCTCATTTTGACTTGTTTTAAGGACATAACATCAAAGTTGGATCAGCCTGTAGTGTGTTTTTCCACTTTAATTTTGTGTGTGACTCCAAATCCAGGCCTCCATTGGCTAATAAATTAGATTTCCATTGATTATTTTTGTGTGATTTTGTTGTCAGCACATTCAACTTTGTATAGAACAGAGTATTCAATGAGAATATTTTCATTCATTCAGATCTAGGATGTGTTATTTGAGTGTTCCCCTTTATACATAAATATATATAATATTATATTGTATATAAGTCGGAATGTCTGCACAACCCCTTTCACCTTCTCCATGTTTTATTATGTTACAGACATACAGACATATCTATATACACCCATGGCCTAATACTTGGCTAATGCACCTTTGGCAGCAATTACAGCTTCAAGGTATCTTGGGAAAGAGCTTGGCACACTTGTTTCTGGACATTTCAGCCCATTCCTCTTGGCATATCCTTGCAAGCTCCATCAGATTGGATGGGAAGCGTCGGTACACAGCAATTTTCAGCTCCTTCCGCAGATGTTCGATTGGATTCAGTGCTCTGGGCTCTGGCTGGGCCACTCAAGGACATTCTCAGACTTTCTCTGAAGTCACTACTTTGTTCTCTTGGCTGTGTGCTTCGGGTCGCTGTCATGTTGGAAAGTAACCCTTCACCCCAGTCTGAGGTCCAGAGAGCGCTCTGGAGCTGGTATTCTTCAAGGATCTCGGTGTACTTAGCTGCCTTCATCTTTCCCTCTATCATGACTAGTCTCCCCAGTCCCGCAGCGGAAAAACATCCCCACATCATGATGCTGCCTCTGCCATGCTTCACTGTAGGGATGGCATTAGCCAGGTAATAAGCAATGGTTTGAATCTCCTCTAGATGCCTTTTGGCAAAACTCAGGCGTGATTCGTTTGAGTACTGCCTGGGTGGTTGATCTTCTGAAAGGTTCTCCCATGTCCACAAGGATATGCTGGAGCCTTGGGTTCCTGCTCAACTCCCAACGCTCAGTTTGGCAGGGCAGCCAGGTCTATGAAGATTTTTCCATTTTTACGAATGATGGAGGCCACTGTGCTCTTTGGGAACTGTAAAGATGCAGCAATTTTTCTGTACCCTTCTCCAGATCTATGCCATGACGCAATCCTGTGTTTCTGAGGTCTGCAGATAATTCCTTTGACCCCATGGCTTGAGGTTTGCTCTGACATGCACTGTCAACTGTGGGGCCTTATATAGGCAGGTGTTGGCGATCCCCAACCATGTCCAATCAACTGAATTCCATTTAAGTTGTAGAAACATCTCAAGCAGTATTAGTGCAAACAAAATGCACCTCAGCTTCCTTTTGGGTGAAGGAACCCAATCTGACGTAGAACACATTGTCTAGCTTAACTGTAATTATATAATTGTTTTGATGTTAAATTGCAAAACTGTTTACATGTAATTACTTTATGAATGAATTTATTAGTAACTCATTTCCTTTCTATATATCACCGGGTTGGAGTCCATGCAGCCCTACGTGTGTTTCCAGGAGTCTCTGGAACAGCTCGGTAGGGTTAATGCTAATATTTCACTGCAGGGCGAGTTTGTATTCGTACCCGTCTGCCAGAAGTAAGCAGTGGCTCGGGCGGCTTCGACTGGTCGATGCCTTGATGGGAAATTCTTATTTCAGTAAACAGTAGCCTCTATGACATGCCATCTCATTTCTGGAAGACATTACTGGGCCAGTCAAACGTCTGAAGAACCAATTTAAGGCAGATTGAATCCCCGGGCTGATGTAGGTCATTCTCCACGGCGGCTTGGGGGCCGCTGGAAGTTAGGCCACGGCGGGGAGCATGGGAAAAGATGGACGAATAACCATTTAGGAAAAAGGAGGCCACGTCTGAGCGCTCGAAGCGTGCCCATCCCTCCATTTTGCCGCCAGGGCTGCTCATATCCTCCATCTACATGTGCTTGTTGCATACGAATGAAGCCAGATCCGGGATCGTATCACAGCTTTCAGAACAACATCCTCGCCTCTTTGACACGGGAAAACACCCTCAACCCCTTTAGAAGGTTGCAGTTACTGCTGTTGGCTTGCTGTACAAATACAAATACAGTGTCTTGATCCCAGTATAAAGAATATATACCTGTTCTGAAAGACCCCAGAGTCTGCAACTAAACTAAGCAAGGAGCACTCCAAACAGGTCAGGGACAAAGTTGTGGAGAAGTACAGGTTGGGTTGGGTTATAGAAAAATATCCCAAACTCTGAACATCCCACAGAGCACCATTAAATCCATCATTACATAATGGAAAGAACATGTCACCACAACAAACCTCCCAAGAAAGAGCCACCCACCAAAACTCTCAGCCCGGGCAAGGAGGGCATTAATCAGAGACTCCATGACAGACATTGGATTATCTGTCCATAGGACCACTTTAAGCCCTATACTCCACAGAGCTTAAAGACAAAAATAAGAAAAGGCAGACCAACACCATCCCCACAGTGAAGCATGGTGGTGGCAGCATCATGCTGTGGGGACGTTGTTCATCAGAAACTTGAAGAAACATTGCATGGTGCTAAATTCAGGGAAATCCCTCGAGGTTCATCTTCTAGCAGGACAATGACCCTAAGCATACTGCTAAAGCAACACTTCAGTGGTTTAAGGGGACACATTTAAATGTCTTGGAGTGGCCTAGTCAAGGCCCAGAGCTCAATTTATTTGAGAATCTGTTGTATGAAGATGAGAATCTGTGGAAAGATTTCTGTACACCAACAGAACTCATCCAACTTAAAGGAGCTGGAGCAGTTTGGTCTTGAAGAATAGGCAAAAATCCCAGGCAATAGATGTGCCAGACTTATAGAGACGTACCCCCAAGAAACTGAAGGCTGAAGGTGGCACAACTAAATATTTGGCTTGAAGGGGGGAGGGTTATACAACCCCCCCCCAAAAAAAACATTTTAATTCCAAGTTGTACGGCAGCAAAATAGGCAGAATGCCAAGAGAGGTGAATACCAGAAAACTCTCCTCTTCTACATACAGACGCTAATGTGAGATTTGGCGAGATTTACAAGTTCACAAGCTGCGTTTTCCACTTGCTTCCTCCACTTCTGTACAAATTTACAGCCTTTATCAGACTTGAACATCCTCTGCAACTCTGGTATTCAGGTAAATCAATTTCTCCCACCAGTAAAACTCTGCTCATACCTCTGGCTGCAGGCCCTAAAAATGATCAATCCACCATTGTGTTGGAGAGGTGCTCTTTTCAGGAAATATCATGGTAGAAAACATACAGTTGCTAATTGCAGCTACATTTGAACTTCTGCTGCACTTTCGAAAATCTTTCTCATCTTCTAATGACATTTGACCATGAAAGTCAAATGTGTGCAGGCATTCCTGCACAGTAGAACAGTGCACCGCCTCTCCAGAGCCCACTGATCCTGCATTGCATTTACCTCAGAAGTCAGATGTCGGAGCTGGGCACGACGTTGCACCTGAGATGACCGCATCCCAGTTAAACCACAACTGGTTTGACAACCCTTTACCGGTGTTTTATGGATATTGTTAGCATTGCCTCAGGTTTGCATTGTTAGCGATACCAGTTGCTAACCTATTATGCAGTATTTTGTGTGTCCAAACATAATACACACAATATACAGAAGTGCTAATAAACTGTATAACACTACTGCTTTTACTACTGTTGATGTGTGGTGCAGCCATCTTGGATTTTGAACTTTTGAGGAAATCTGGCTTGATGGAACTTGGAAATTATGACATTCCACAGCATGAATCTTGCTAAAGGCCTTTCTATCAATCCCACCAGCAGTTCTCTCTGAGAAATATTCTTGGTCTTCCAGGCCTTAAAGTGACCTCCACTGTTGCTATGATGTCCCAGGTGGTTGCAAAGGTGTTCCTAAATTCTTGCTAAGTGGTTACTATGATGTTGCTAGGTGGATGCTTAATTTATTCGCTTAATCAGGCTAAACAAAGACTAAACAAAACTGGGCAGAAACCTCATGACACAGGCTTAATGAAACTGGACAAGGCCGAGCCCATCCTGAATGGGATGTGTGGGACCCGAGAAGCCAGTAAATCTCTGACACACATATATACAGTACAGATAATTGAGTCCATTGATTTTTCACCTCCTTCTGTTTGACAAATCAAAGCTCGATTCCGCAGCTGCAGATGGAAGGCGATTTGCAATTGTCCCGACACTTTCGTACACAAAAGGCGAGTCGCAGTCATGGCGAAAAATGTGTTATTAAAAATGCTCTCTCTTCGTTGAGGTTCAGAAATTGGGCTTTTCTTCTCTTTTCAATCAAACTCTGATTATTCCGGCAGAAGTGCAGCACCTTGTTCTGTAGAAGATGATTTAGGGATGTGTATTGAATCTTACATGCTCTGCTTCAAATACAGACACAGTTAACGCACAATACTCATTCAGCCCCAGTTTCAATTCATTACAGAGACCTAAACTGAACTCTACGCAGCAAATCTGCCAGCGTTAACACCTGCAAACTTGCTGTGCGTCAGTGGACATTGTATACCAACTCTGTTCAGCACACCATTTACCCAAAATGCAGCCAGGTTTGGTGTTTAAAGGTCACTTCTGAAAGTTGAGGTAGTTAAATTGAAGTAGTTTATTCTATTATTTGACTGAGACTTATTTTTATACAGTTTGCTGTTAACATGTATTATTTACTGGATGCTATAAATTAGTTAGCAACAGTTTTTAGACTTTATGCAATATTATTATGCAGTATCCAATATGAATTATTCATTCATTTCTATGAAACATTTAGTATCCACTATGAATGATTTAATATCCACTATCAATTATTCCTTAACGTCTATGAAATATTTAGTATCCACTATAAATTATTCATTAACATCTATGAAACTACAATTATTGAAACAACTGATATTAAACAATTATTATGAATTATTCAGTCAACACTATTAATTATTTAGGATTGACTATGAATTATTTAGTAACCACTATAAAATATTCAGTATCCAGTATAAATTATTCAGTAAATTCAATGAACTATTCAGTGTCCACTATAAATCATTCCATATGTACTGTAAAAATTTTGTATCCACTATGAATTATTTAGTATCTACTAGGAATTATTCAGTATCCACTGTTAATTATTCAGGATCTACGGTTAATTATTCAGTATCCACTATGAATTATTTAGTATCTACTAGAAATTATTCAGTATCCACTATGAATTATTTAGTATCTACTAGAAATTATTCAGTATCCACTGTTAATTATTCAGTATCTACTGTTAATGATTTAGTATCTACTATGAATTATTTAGTATCTACCAGGAATGATTCAGTATCTACCAGGAATGATTCAGTATCCACTGTTAATTATTCAGTATCTATTGTTAATTATTTAATATCCACTATGAATTATTTAGTATCTACTAGGAATTATTCAGTATCCACTATGTATTATTAATTATCTACAATGCATGATTCAGTTACTATGAATAATTCTGTATTGTGAATTATTTAGTATCTACTATGTATAATTCAGTATCCACTATGAATTATTTTAGTTTACAGTTAGAAGCATGTTTTTTCCTGTCATTTCATTAAATTACACTACTAAAAATGACTTTTTCTGAATTCATTCATTTATTCATTCAAAATCGGTAAAGTGCTGGGCTGTATGCTGGACCCAGGTGGGGTCAGTGAGTGGAATGTTGCCCTGACCCCGTGTTTGGATCAGCATGTTCGTGTTGCTTGTGAGTAATCAGTGGGGTAGACCTCGTTAATCCCGTATTAACACACTTAATTACACACACACACACATACACACACAGAAACATATCAGTGCAAGTCATACAGTGAATGTCTCTCTTTTACATAACAAATCAAACTGAGTGGACGCACAAGAGCGTAGGTGTTTCTAATAAAGTGGCCAGTGAGTAAAAGCACAAGATGGTAGGTGTTTCTAACAAAGTGGCCAGGGAGTGGAGGTATCTGCTTTATATTCATAAGGAAATAATTCAGAAAGGTAACAAAAATGAGATGCGCTTTATGAAGTGAAATATGCTGCTAGGAATGGATTGCACGGCGGACTCGGTGTTATAAATGCTCTCTGCACGCTTTGTAGTCGAAGGATTTAGCGCTTTGCATGCCGTTCATGAATAGCAGGTAATTGCTATGTAGCGTTAGAGACAGTGTGCGTCAGCCTCGGCGGTTTGGGCTGCCTGTGCCACAGTGTGCAGGCCGGGCCTTATGGTGAGAAATAATGGCTTATAAACAGAACTGGCAGGCCAATCCCTCACAGAAGGAAGCTGGTGTCAGTTAGTGACAGCAGGGTCTGATTGAAATATCATAGCCAAATGAGGTGTGTAAGTGCTATGCAAATCCGCGTCGTCCCATTCCGCAGCACGATCCTTCACCAACGCAAAGGGGTGGGGGGTGGAGGGTCTGCTGAGGGTGAAGGTGCTGCCGTCTTTGTGCAGGTAAACAACGGCCGACAGATATTTTACACAGCTTCTGCAGAAATTCGACACAGGAGGACAACCTCCCCTCCTACACCCTGATATTAAAGCGATAGTTCAGCTAAAAAAAACACTCAGTACCAGTTTCCTCCCTTTCCACAAATGCAGTCATTTAGTCAAGACATGTGCGGTGCATCTGCAAAAAGGGTTCTATGTAGTCCCAAAAGAGGTAGCGGGACAATGCTAATAAATTAACAGACAGACAGTCAGCTAGCTGGACAGCCAGCCAGTGAGCGGAAGTGCAAGATAGTTGGGGTTTCTAATAAAGTGTCCAGTGAGTGGACTGATAAGGCTGGCAGACAGGGCACAGACAGGGACAAGACCAGACAAGGAACACTGAAACAAAGGGACTCTATATACACAGACACTGACACGGTACACCTGGGGAAGATAATGAGAGGGCAGGGCTACAAAGGGGTCACAGATGGCAACACTAATGACAAGGCGGGGCTAGGGCGGAGACAAGGGAGGAGACACAAACAAAGCCATGTGCTAATGAGCAAGGAAAACCAAGAGAAGCAGAAGGGCATAAACAGGACAACAACATGACCGTAGCCCCCTCTGACAGTGCAACTCTGGGGCGCACAAAAGAACACCAGGCAGGAACCAGCCTACCGAAGCACTGGAAGACTGGGGACTGGACAGGAAACTGGAGACTGACCTGACCCCAAAAGTAGCCATGTGCTTTTCCTGAGGTGCTGTACTACTACATAGCGAGGCTAATTAGCATGAGTGTGAGTTTATTCATCATCCAGAAGAAGAACCATCGGCCAGGGCTGGTTTATGAGGCAACAGTGTACGACCCGCTGAGGTATTCCATAAGTGTAAAGGCTTGAATTTCTGCCAGTGGTTGAAGAGGCGCTCCCAAAATACACACTGTTTACGGCACACGCCAGGCCGAGACAAATGCGGGGAGCGTTTTTAGTGGATGTGAAAGGTTTCTTTCAGCAAGACGCCTTTCCTCTGTTTGTCACAATACATCAGACAGCTCCAGGTAAAGAGTAATAGTTTGCACTGAAAGGGCCGCCTTCCGAAAATTGCATTCTAATTACACAGCGGGAATCTTTTTTTGTTCCTGATGTCATTTATTTTTTGATTTGTTTTCCTGAAGTGTTTTCACAACCACTTTTTTTTATTTATTTTTTTTTTTATCCTGAATGTCCACTTTTATGATTCGGTCTGCAGCGGAAAAATGGAATCAAACCCCCCCCTTTCGAAACAAGCGGAGATCTCCTGAACGGCCAGATCGATATCAAGTGTCTAATCTTTTCATTGGTCCGGCTTCGCAAAAGAGCTTCAGAGCTTCCCTTTAAAACAAAGCGTCCCTGATCCCTGAACGGCACTTCGGCCCAGTCTTACAGGTCAGCATGCCATTAGGACAGCTCTGCTGCCCTGGCCTTCTTCTCAGGCCAAAGCAAAGACTGTTGAAGACAACTTTTATACTGAAGCTCCATCTGACAAGCAAGCAAGAACTCCGGACGGTTACTGTACAGCTTAACTTATAGTCATTTGAAAAGGCAGATCAAAAAATTATTGCATCATTATATTATTGGAAAAATTCACAAATTTCACAAAAACACGATGTCTCTGCTTGTTCTGGCTACTGAGCTCGTGCAGAACAGCGTAACCAGCAAGCCAACTGGCTCTTTTTTGGCGCCATGTTGAGCGTTCCGGGCTCCTAATTTATAACTTCTCTGGCAGAACATAGCATGAAATTTTGCAATTTTCCTGCCAAAACATGTCAATTTCCCCCTGGTGTCGCTTTTATATTCATTTAGATTAATCAACTATCGACTAGATGATCGATAGATTAATCAACAAAAAAATATCGCAAGTTGCTGCCCTAGTCACATCATTTTTTCTCACCCCGCAGTATCTTTTTTTGGGTGTGATAAATGCAACTGTTCCCAATATTGAATGTGGCACGTCCCACCTGATTCCTATGCATAATTTCTTAGTTATAATTAATTGCTTAGATTAATCGACTAATCAACAAAATAATCTAGATAGAAAAAATATTGCGGCAGCCCTATTTATATACATTTTTCTACCCCAACGGTATAATTTTTGGGTGGGACTGTTTCCAATACTAGATGGGGCATCTCATCTGATTCGTAAGCCTAATTTCTTTAAGGAAAATTCATCATTTAGATTCAACTAAAATTTCCCCACTGCGGGACTAATAAAGGACTATCTTATCTTAACTAATCAACAAAATAATTGATAGATTGATCAATAGAATCGATAAATAAATATTGTTCGTGGTGGCCCTATTTATATCATTCTTCCTGCCTTCTTGATGCCGTGGACGATGAAAGTGTGTTGCCATCAATAATTTAAGGTGACATTGTTTTAATATTAATTATTATTAGTATTAATATTTTTTTATGCCTTTAGTTTTTTAGGGCTCAGTTCAAATGCCAAACACTTTTACTCATTACCACTACATAACTGCTCCATGACATCAGATGTTCTTGGCTCCAGTCCGGCCAACTTCACTCAAAGCTATAGTTTTAAAAAACAATGGCAGCACCTGAAGAGGAAACTGGTGGCATTGTATTCTTTGGACCACCGTAACCACTGTAACTGTTGTTTGTTCATGCTTAAGCACGGTTCATACCTAGCATTGTAGTGTCAGACTGTCCACATTGCTTGATGTTCATGCCTATTGCTCCACAGACACTGGTGATCGCTTAATTTGGCGGCACTTCGTCCACAATTACATAAATTTGGCCTCCCCTTAGCAGTAGGTATGAACCAGCCTTTTTTAAGCCTTGGTGGAGAGACTTTGTAAATCCATGGTTCTTGTAGCCTCTAAATGCGGTATATTAGCCTCCCTGCTATCTTAGAATTTCCAGTGAATATGTGACTAAGACTAAATGTTAAGGCTACAATCTGGGCTTTTACGTTGACTGATTGTGCACTTTGGGCTTGACTGAATATAAACCATATCTAATAATGTATTCGGCCATTAGTCTACACACATTTCTATAGGGAACAGCAAGAATACACTAGATCACGCACACCTTCTATAAGGGGTGTAAATACCCCTCTGCACTGCTGACTGTTATCCTTCTTGTTTAAACCTACAGTTTTGCTCTTAAGGAAAATTAATCATTTCGATTAATCGACTAATTGACAAAAATAATCGATCAATTAATCGCTACAAAAATGGCTGTTAGTGGCAGCCCTACTCATATCACGCTTCTTTTGGCTCATGTCAAAGATTACCTTGGTTCAGAAAAAAATGACAGACCCCCTGGCTCTGGATCACGGACCCCTGGGAGTCCCCAGACCTCACTCTGAGATCCATGAATCTAAAACCCCAAATCATGTTTACAGTGTGAATGGTGTGAATGATTTTACTGACTGTAGTAAGGATTGGTTCAGGTTTAGCGTTTAGCCTTTAGCGGATAATAGGGAAGCTGCATTGGGAGTGGAGGATATGTTCTCTCAGTAGGTGTGTGTGTGTGTGCAGTAGCAGTGATGGATTGAGCGCTGAGGCCAGGAGTTGACTCAGCAGTTTGATTCAGCACTTTTGGGTAAAATTACCTCCTCTTTGGGATGTATGAAGCGGAGGCAGAGCGAGCGCATCTCACATGCATCAGCGAGTCCTGCGAACACAGCCGGAGTTATCATTACTACATGGTCTGAATGCATTACATTAAAGTACACATACATGGAAATGCCAAAATGACGAATTCGCAGAGCTGTCTTCATTTACAGGTAGTCTACCCTGAAGCGCTGTGGACTGCACTTACTGACAGTACTTGCTTGTTAATGCCATGATGTCGTTTGCCTAGTTTTCCCCCGTACCCATCTATGAACTGTAAACCATTTAAAATCAGATCATCTTAAAAAGACTACACAGACAAAAGTATTTGGACACCTTCTCATTCATTGTTTCTTCTTAAATCAAGTGATTAAAAAAGAGTTGATCCCCAGGGATTGTCCAGGGATTAAGGCTTTCCACTAGATTTTGGAGGAGCACTGCTGTGAGGATTTGATTGCATTCAGCAACAAGAGCGGTAGTAAGGTCAGGATGTTAAATGATCACCACCCCCAAAAGTAATGGACGGAGCACCGTCCATCATTCCAGATACACAGGAGTCACACTGCTCCACAGCTCAATGCTGGGGGGTTTCATACCCCTTTAGCCCACGCCTGGCATTAGGCAGCATGGTGCCAATAGCTTCATGTTTATTTGCTTTAGAGAGTCCTATTCTATTGGCAGTACTTTACAGACCCTCCTCATACCTCTTAATAGTCCTTTAAATTAGCTGGTAGAAAGCCTTCTTCCCTGGACAGTAGAGACAGTTACTCCAACAACGCAGGCAAATCTCAATTTCAACGCCCTTGATTTCTGAAGAAACAACGAAAAAAACAAAAAAAGCAGGTGTCCAAATACTTTCCCCCATATAGTGTAGATCAGATTTGTGCTCTTTTTGTCTTTTTCTAAACAGCTCAAAGTTGCCAAAAAGTCTCACACAGATCACATACGCACACGTACATGCCGACGCCGTCAGCAGGGAAAACAGTTTGTACCTGCTCCTCATTCACTCAAGTGTCTCCTCTGGCAGGCAGAGTGTTTTACCTGCTGTAACAGTTCATCGATTCCCAGCTCACAGCTTGACTGCAGCTCAGACCTGCAGATAAATCACACGCTCTGTGAGTGTGAGTGTGTGTGTGTGTGTGTGTGTGCGGCTAAAAGAAACAGGCTTGTGAATGGACGTCTGCGGGAAATGGCATTTAATAGAAAACAGATACGTCCTACGTGTAGCAATATTACAAATCAGCTTGTTTTCTAGAGTAAATCTGATCAAAATTACCTTCAGATTTATTGACATCTTTGTTTCAAGGGAGCCAGAAGTAATATCAGCTTGATCTTCCTGTGAAAATGTGAGAGAAATGGGACTCAGATTAGTGGATGGCCTAAAAGTTGACAAGTATAGTATGCAGTCATGTGAAGAAAATGAGGACACCCCATGGAGACCTTTAATGTCTTTTAATGTTTTTTATCTAGTAGACATTGGATCCTCATTTCAGATAATATAATTAAACACATCCAACTGAAGACATTTCTCTTAAAATCATTAGGAAAATGTAATTAATACAAATAAGTGAGAAAAAATTAGGACACTGCCCACATTTCCCAGCTAACATGTCCATATGAGGCCTGTATAGCTGGCCCAACTGGGAACCACCAAGTTTTGTCCGTGGGTTCCATGCTGGCCCCACATATGGATGCCCACAGGTATCAGGGATGGGACCAGAAGGGGTTAAGCAAAGACCCAATCTAGCTCGTACACTGCACATGGGGTCTGGATGGGATTGTTACAATGGGGCCCATTGTATGTACAAGCCCATGTCCACCTGAAACCCTACCTAGCCCAAGATCCACCCATGTGAGCCCCACATGAGCATGTCAGTTGGATCAGTGTAGGTCCCCAATGTGCCACCAAAACAGCTCTGAACGAACAAACGTTAGCAGGTGCAGCATACTTTAAGTCCTGCAAGATGGGTGAGGTGGGGCCTGCATTGAACCCACCTACCCCAAGTTCCACCCACGTGAGCCCCACACGAGCATGTCGGCTGGGTCAGTACTACTTAAAATGTGCCAAATTAGATTCGGGTGTAGCACCTCAGCGGCAGATGGAGGCAGGAGCCTGTCTAATTTTAACCTCAGACATTCAGGCTGTGTCCCGAACGGAAGGCTGCTGCCTCGATGCCTTGCTGCCTATGCTGTCTCATATGCCAGTACCTTAGAAAGCAGAAGGATTCTACACCAGAACCGCATTTAAGGTGAACTTCGAAGGCAGCAATACGTCACAACGTTGCTAGGATACCGACAACTACTGTCAGCTGGTGGCATAACTATAATAATTTGGTACAATAATCGTAAATTCGAAGAGCTCAGAGTGTGGGGGATGTGGGTTCGTGAGTTCGAATCTCGAGTGATGTTACTTTGCCATCAGCAGCCGGAGTCTGAGAGAGCTGTTGACCCAATGCTTTCCTCCAAGAGGTGTTGGCTGGCTTTGGATTTATGTATAATAGAAGCTGTGATTAGAAGAAGTCCATACCCTCCTAGTGTCGGGAGCACTGCTAGTGCTAGGCATAGCTACGAAGGGTTGGGTTCATTTGCAGTATGAAAATTGGGGGAAAAAGGACAAATTCAAAAACTTACATTTGTACAGATTGCTGTCTGCTTCCACCATGTTGATTCTTCTCTTATGATGAGCCACGCTAACCCAGAGGATCATGGGATACGTAAGAATGTGAAGGATGCATCTACTCAGTCTACTCAATAAGAGAGTGCAATCACCATTGCTAGATTCAAAGAGGCCTCTCTAATGGTTGTAGATGCAGAGGAGTCTGGGAAGGGATTTCAAAAGATTTCAGAACAGTTAGAAATCACCTGCTCAATCATTTACAGGTCATGCAACTGTCAACAGCAACTGTCCTAGCAAGTGCAGTGCAAAAGCAGACCACACGGAGTCTCCAACAATCCTAAAAAATGTCATCAGAACCTACAGGTAGCTCTTAACTACAGTTATTGTCAAAGTACAGCATCTACCATCAGAAAGAGACCCCACAGTTTCATGTTTATGGGAGGTTCAAGAAGGAAACCCTTGCCGTCCAAAACCAACATTAGGGCAAGACTAAAGATGCATTTGTCTAAAGCTCATTGTTCCAGAGGTTCTGGTCTTTGTCCTAGTTGCTCTTTGGTAGACTTCCTCCTTGCACACCTCCCGTTATGTGCTGTTAGCTTAGCAAAGGGACAAAGCACAACCCAGCCGACACAGCCAACTCTTAGATAGAGGGTTTGCACATTTTGTACATTTTTAATGGGACTCAGTTGGGCTTCCCAAATGGGCCACATTGTTACAGCCCACCTTAATCTCACATGGGTCCAATCTAGGCCTCTTGTGCAGTCTACAACCCAGATGGCACCCAGGTTTAACCCCCCACCCCACCCCGCGGTCCCATCACCAACCCTAGTGGGCCTTCATTTGTGGGGCCAACATAGAAACCAAGGACAAAATGTTCTGGTTTCCAGTTGGGTTACCCACATACAGGCCCCGCATGGGTGCCAATAATTATGCTACATTTTTTGACACCACAAATAGTGATTTTATGATGATCCTTTTCTTTGGATGTTTCTTTGAATGACAAACAGACTACATATCCAGTGTGAGATCGAGCTAATAACTGGCAATCACCGAGAACTTCGGAGCCTTTTTTGCTCATCTTCACCAGGGGGTGCCAGTAATTTCGAGGGGCAACGTATGTGAACGAATTCCAGTCAGTCCCGTTCTGAGTCATCTCCTAAATCAGAGTAAGAGGGGCTCGAATCAGAAGGACGAGATTCTGAAGATATTTTATTATTATTTTCTTTAATATGGAGCCCTGAGGAATTGGTTTCATGGCCTTGCTCAGACGCTGTCCCTCTAGCCTTGGAGCTATTTTTTTTTTTTTCTCGGACTCATCAATATTTATGAGCCGAAACAAAAACGCTCCCTCTCTCTCTCTCTCTCTCTCAGCAGAGTCTGACGGCGTCCAAAAGCTTAAACAGAGTGCATAAAACAGACTGCAGTCATCATACCTGCAAAACACCATCCTTAAACTCCTGAACTGTCGTTAAACTTTAAATCATAGAAATGCTACAATCTGTGCTACCAGTCAGTAATAGCTACTGATGTTTTAGTGGCGCAAAAGCCCCAAATTAGAACGTCGGCGTTGTTGACCTGAAGTTTTTTCACTATAGATTTAGCACCGGAACTACTAGGCTAATGGCGCTAACATCTTACGGAAGCGTACGAACGTTAGCCTGTTAGCATGGTGCTAGCTGCAAGTCCAAATCCAGTGAATTGTCACCAGGCCCTTGTTTTGAGCAATAAGCGCTAAGCTAACGTGTGTAAACTGTTTCTCGGCCGTTCTAGATCGTACACAAGTTTTTCAAGCTCGTAAAAGACGTTCAATATGTTGTAGCTAAGGCTCGTAACAGACGTTAGCATATAGCGCTGTGAGGTTGTATGTAGCATGTTTACAGCGACTCTTTCAGTAAAGAGGTCTGGCCAGTGCTCTCCACGCAGTCGTAACAACTTACACTACACTACTACATTCACAGCCAGTGATGTATCTAGAACCTGAGTGATGTTTTCCCGCTCAAACCACTGGCTTACTTCCATATAAGGCCTTTAGTCCAGCTCCTGAGGGACTGACCAATGAGCGAGCTCACTTGGCTGAATCTGCCTAGATACCAGAAGGAAAAACAATCCTGATTGGTCAATATTTCAATATTTGAAACTTTTTTTGCTTCCAATACTTTAATACTTTTAGAGTTTATATAAAAGAAACAGGATGATTAAATAAAAATAACAATAAAAAAATATATATATAATAAAAAATTTGGTAATTCTAAAAGCAAGCTCTAATAGACTTGCTTTTGTGGTTTCTGACACCAAAGGACTCACCATGAATAACCGCACTGAAAGCGTGTAGCGCTCCCTTGTGGAAAACCTTTAACCTGCTAAACATAACATAAGTTACAAGCCAGGTCTATGAGGAGCTCTGAGTCTTTTTGCTGTGCAGAGCGTTTAGATCAGAGCACACTCGCCTTCAGCTAGGTTAGCCTCGGTGAGCTAATCAGCTAGCCCTGCAGACTGTACAATCCAGGACGTATAGATGTTTGAACAGGACATACATAAATCTAGTGACTAATGGCGTGTCTGGCTGTAAGCTGTGGCTTAAAACCGCTGTGTTTGGCCTGTCTTTGTCTTCGTCTCTCTTGTTAGCCATGTAGCCTTTAGACTGTATCAGAGTCAAATCACAGATGGACTAGTTAGCAGCCTAAAGTCTGACAACTCAGTGTTATAGTGCTATTCTCGGTTAAAAACAATGACTTTTTGGTCCCAGACTAATCCAAGTCTGGAAATCCATCCCTAAGATTTATGCTGTGTTCCATTTGAACTGGGACATGTTGGATTTTCCCAGTTTCAAGTAAGAGCCTCACCAAGCCCGACTTCAAAATCCAAGATGGCCGCACCGTACATGAACAGTAATACAAGCGGTAGTCTAGTAGTCTTACACGGGTTATTAACACTTATACCTATTTGTGTCTCATTAAGTCCTACACTCAGTATCGTCCAGCTTCTATTTGTAGACGTGTTTCCGGATGTGAAAAATATCGTATAATCATATATTGTTATCAATGGCCTAATCAGGGACAGTGCTAACAATGCTAACCTGGGACATAGAAAAGTGGGGCGTATTTTGATTAGATTCACCCTAAAACACTGGTAAAAACTAATATTGGAACGTTTACATGGAATGAATACAGTCAACTCAGGTGTGACGCCATTGCTAACTCCGAAATTCTGACTTCTGAGGTAAATATAACACAGCTTTATATCATTAATCTCATTAACATGACTGATTAGCCAAGACATGTTTGATATCTGACGTGTGCTTCTATAATTTCCAACCGGAGATGCTAGGCTAACATTGCTAACAAACACTGCACCTACTTTGTCACCAATCCCAGCACTGTAAACACAGGCCAAAAACGTTGAAAAATTATTATTGAAAAAGACATCTAAGCTAAATTACAAAAATACAAGCTTAGCTTACTGTTATTATTTGCTCGAGTGCTATAAAAGTGTACATAGCTAATCGAATTAGCTTAATAACATAAACAATGATTTCTTATTACTTTGCCAGCACCTTGCTACATGAGGGGCGTGTCGGTCTACAACGTAGGACGGGAAGCAATGTAAATTGTAAACAGATTTTAAATGAAATTATCTCAATTAGACGACTCTCGTGACATTGGTTCTAAAAAAAAACAAAAAACAAACAAAAAAAAAACTTGACTTAAGTATTTCGGTAAAGTCTGGCAGTAGTTGAAATCAATCAGGTTCATTTTTAAAATTGAAGAGGGAATGTGTGTGTCCAAAGAAACTAGCCTCCATCCATACTACTGTGGTGCAAATGTGGGATTTCACAGCCAAAACATACTGCAAATGTGCCGTCCAATAGCCACCCGCCACTCTGGGTTTGATCTGGGTTTCTTGTCCTCATGCTCCTGCTCCTCTCCAGGCCCCGGTACTGCCCTACCAGCCTCCGCAGTGGGACCATCTGAGCGTCTGACGTCTGTTTGTCTGTTTTTAGCCACGCCGGAGGAGCTAGCTGGCAGCCTGAGGGACGGAAGCGGCTGGGCATTCCCGCTGCAGCCTGTCCTGGCCCTCCGAATTAATCAGATTTACCGCGACGTCCATATGCCGTGCCAGCGTGAGCCGGACTCCACAGGGCCCAGCTCGGCAACCTGACCCAGGATCAGCTTCCACCTGCCTGAGCTATGAACGGAGATGAAGCAGCACTGATCTGGGTCAGATTATAGTCCGGCTCTGCCCGGCGCAATCAAAACCGGGCTTCTGGATGCTCAGCTTTACTGTTGCGGTCCCTCACGACCCCTCCAGTCAGCTCCGCAGTGGGGGGGGTGTATCAGTGTGTCTGTTTTTGTACATTTTTACCAGAAACATGTACTGATTGTGGTAAAACTAGAGAAACAATGGAATGTACTTACAGACACAAAACACATATGGAGCATATTATTATTATATATAGATAATTAACCTACCTAAAAATAATTCATTATAATTATAATTATCAATTCATTATCATCTAAATTTAAACTAAATTGAGGGTAGTAGCAATTTTGCTACTGCTTACATATAGATTCTTACATATAAATAAACTTTTATTTATATATAAAATGCATATAGGGTATATTTTGTATTACATATGGGGCGTATAATTACATATAGGTACTAACAGAAGTACCTATAATGCCTGTCTGATTGGTACTGACGGTATGGAGAGATCTATAGAGAGCAATGACTAACTACAGCATATATATACATAAATGCATATAGGGTATATATTTTATGACTAATGGCCCATAGTATTACATATAGGTACAAATATTTATAATAAATATGAGGCATATTATTTCATATACACTATATTGCCAAAAGTATTTACTCACCCATCCAAATCACTGAATTCAGGTGTTCCAATCAATTCCATTTATACACAGGTGTATAAAACCAAGCACCTAGGCATACTGCTTTTACAAACATTTGTGAAAGAAAGGATCGCTCTCAGGAGCTCAATGAATTCCAGCATGGTATTGTGACAGGATGCCACCTGTGGTCGCCAACTTTCTGCAGAGTCAATCGCTACAGACCTCCAAACTTCATGTGGTCTTCAGACTAGCTCAAGAACAGAGAGCGTAGAGAGCTTCATGGAATGGGTTTTCATGGCCGAGCAGCTGTATCTAATCCTTATACAAAGCGCCGGATGCAGTGGTGTAAAGGGCGCTGCCACTCGGCTCTAGAGCAGTAGAGACGTGTTCTCTGGAGTGACGAATCACGCTTCTCCGTCTGGCAATCCGATGGATGAGTCTGGGTTTGGCGGCCGCCAGGAGAACGGTACTTGTCTGACTGCATTGTGCCAAATGTAAAGTTTGGTTGAGGGGGGATCATGGTGTGGGGTTGATTTTCAGCAGTTTGGTTCGACCCCTTAGTTCCAGGGAAAGGAACTCTTAATGCTTCAGCAGAGATTTCATACTCCCAACTTTGCAGGAACAGTATGGGGACGGCCCCTTCCTGCTCCAACATGACTGAGCACCAGCGTACAGAGCAAGGCCCATAAAGACATGGATGAGCAAGTCTGGTGTAGAAGAACTTGACTGGCCTGCACAGAGTCCTGACCTCAACTAGACAGAACACCTTTAGGATGAATTACAGAATTAGAGCCAGGCCTTCTAGTCCAGCATCAGTGTCTGACCTCACGAATGCGCTTTTGGAGGAATGGTCAAACATTCCCATAAACACTAAAATCCTAAACCTTGTGGAAAACCTTCAACCTTTAAGATGTCACTCAAGTTCATATGTGTGTGAAGACAGGCGAGCAAATACTTTTGGTACTGACTGTATGGAAAGCTCTTTAAGGAGCAACGACAAATAGACGCTCATGTTTGTTTATTTGCTCTTTCGCAGCTTATTTTCGTAGAGGTGGTTCCTGCCGGAGCGGTGGTTCCACAGGTAGCCGGTGCTGTCTGATGAGTTTTCACTTTCGCTCTAGCTCGGTTACTTTTCATTGGCTCTGTCCTGTTCAAATATTTATCAGGAGCGTGATGGAGCTCTGGAAAGTAGAGTGGAGGCAGCGCGGCCGCCTGGGAGACAGAAACAGCGCTATTATGTTCCCTTTATCTTCTTCATGACACTAACCCTGATCTTCTGCCGCATCTCTACGGCCTTCTAGATATACACTGCCTCCTCCCTCCCTCTCTGCTGTCACACAAAATAAAATACTCTCCCCAGACCAGAGGTGGACTACACTACACTGTAACTGTACACATATGTAGATGAGATACAAGATGTTTCGAATAAAGTGACCAAAGAGTGGAAGTGCAAGTGGAGTCACTCAAGTTCCTGGGCACCACCATCTCCAGAGACTTGAAATGGGAGAAAAACACCATCCCCATCATCAAGAAAGCTCAACAACGAATGTTCTTCTTGAGACAGCTCAAGAAATTCAACCTGCCACAGACCCTGATGATCCAGTTCTACACAGCGATCCTTGAGTCCATTCTCACAGCCTCCATAACCATCTGGTTTGGTTCCTCCACCTCACAAGAGAGAGCCAAACTCCAGCGCATCATCAGGACAGCAGAGAAGATCATTGGATGTAAGCTGCCATCACTTCAGCAGATCTACACCAGCAGGGTGAGGAAGCATGCTGGCAAAATTACATCTGACCCTCACATCCTGGACACCTCCTTATCCAGACACTCCCCTCTGGTAGAAGACTGCGGCCCATCAAAACCAGCACAACACGTCATGCTAACAGCTTCTTCCCCAGAGCTGTAGCGCTCCTCAACCACAGTGAACACCTCCCACTGTAAACCTCAAAACTTACAACTGAACTGTACCAAACCGGACTGAACAGCTATTTGCACTATGACTATTTGCACACCTGTACAGATGTTCTCTCTCTTTCTGTAAATATTCAGGTCATCTGCAACTTTCTACATATAATATTTTTCAACTAAATCTGTTTCACAGCTTCTTCAGCTCTTTATTACCTTTAGTACTTTTTACTTTTTTAATTTATCCCCTACCCTATTTATTGTTTAGTGTAATTTTCCTTTAGTTCAATACTGTAAATAATCTGTGTTCTGTGTTTTTGTTACTTGTCATACGTGTTGCTCTCACCAAGACAAATTCCTTGTATGTGTAACATACTTGGTAAAATAAAGAGATTCTGATTCTGATTCTGACACAAGGCAGGTGTTTCTAATAAAGTGGCCAAAGAGTGGAAGTGCACAGTAGAGTGTTTCTAATATAATGGCCAACAAGTAGAAGTGCACAGTAGGGTGTTTCTAATAAAGTGACCAAAGAGTGGAAGTGCAAAGTAGGTGTTTCTAATAAAGTGGCCAGCAAGTAGAAGTGCAAAGTAGGGTGTTTCTAATAAAGTGGCCAGCGAGTGGAAGCACAAGGTAGGGTGTTTCTAATAAAGTAGCCAGTGAGTGGAAGCACAAGGAAGGGTGTTTCTAATAAAGTGGCCAAAGAGTGGATGCACAAAGTAGGTGTTTCTAATAAAGTGGCCAGCGAGTGGAAGCACAAGGAAGGGTGTTTCTAATAAACTGGCCAGTGAGTGGAAGCACAAGGTAGATGTTTCTAATAAAGTGGCCAGCAAGTGGAAGCACAAGGAAGGGTGTTTCTAATAAAGTGGCCAAAGAGTAGATGCACAAAGTAGGTGTTTCTAATAAAGTGGCCAGCGAGTGGAAGCACAAGGAAGGGTGTTTCTAATAAACTGGCCAGTGAGTGGAAGCACAAGGTAGATGTTTCTAATAAAGTGGCCAGCAAGTGGAAGCACAAGGAAGGGTGTTTCTAATAAAGTGGCCAAAGAGTAGATGCACAAAGTAGGTGTTTCTAATAAAGTGGCCAGCGAGTGGAAGCACAAGGAAGGGTGTTTCTAATAAAGTGGCCAAAGAGTGGATGCACAAAGTAGGTGTTTCTAATAAAGTGGCCAGCGAGTGGAAGCACAAGGAAGGGTGTTTCTAATAAAGTGGCCAAAGAGTGGATGCACAAAGTAGGTGTTTCTAATAAAGTGGCCAGCGAGTGGAAGCACAAGGAAGGGTGTTTCTAATAAAGTGGCCAAAGAGTAGATGCACAAAGTAGGTGTTTCTAATAAAGTGGCCAGCGAGTGGAAGCACAAGGAAGGGTGTTTCTAATAAAGTGGCCAAAGAGTAGATGCACAAAGTAGGGTGTTTCTACTAAATTGGCCAGTGAAGCAGATATGTTCATGGTATTCTAATGGTTTGAATAGAATCATATTTAAGAGAAGTAGACAAACAAACGCTGCCTACTGTTGGAAATAAAAGCTGTCGGTGGTGAACTCGGATGACAGGCCACATAATAAACAATGGCTTTAGCTGTAATACGGCGTGTACAGCATGCTACAGGCGGTGGCACGAAAAATGTTTCTGTGTAAATAATTTATATGCCCCTCGTGCCTCATGGGCATTTATGTCATTTAGACTCACAGAACAATGATTTATGAATTACAGGGGGGCGTGTAGTACAGCCTAAATGGCTTAACTGCTCTGCTAAAAGGATATGAGTGGGACCTGTTGAAAATCATGGATGTTGAGGAAATCTGGGGTCATCAGGGCACAAAATAATGTGGTGTAAAATGTATTTTTAATGTACTTAAACAGGTTCCAGTTGGAAAGTGCTTTAGGTCACTTTCTGATGTTCCCATAGCAACGTCACCTACCAATTTTCCCGGCAGCGTTATTTCTCAAGATTTTTCCTGAAGATTGAAAGTATCTTTCCTAAAGTGTGTTTGATTACAGAAATCACTCACTTGTCTTGGTGGCTGTTTTGCAGCAGATCAGCAACTCACAGTGAGAGCTAGCCACACTAAAGTACAGCCTCCAAACATGGTGGAGGTAGTTTCATCAACAACTCACAGTGAGAGCTAGCCAGGCTAAAGTACAGCCTCCAAACATGGTGGAGGTAGTTTCATCAACAACTCACAGTGAGAGCTAGCCAGGCTAAAGCAGAGCCTCCAAACATGGTAGAGGTAGTTTCATCAACAACTCACAGTGAGAGCTAGCCAGGCTAAAGTACAGCCTCCAAACATGGTGGAGGTAGTTTCATCAACAACTCACAGTGAGAGCTAGCTAGGCTAAAGTACAGCCTCCAAACATGGTGGAGGTAGTTTCATCAACAACTCAGCTAGCCAGGCTAAAGTACAGCCTCCAAACATGGTGGAGGTAGTTTCATCAACAGCTCCCAGGGAGAGCTAGCCAGACTAAAGCAGAGCCTCCAAACATGGTAGAGGTAGTTTCATCAACAACTCACAGTGAGAGCTAGCCAGGCTAAAGTACAGCCTCCAAACATGGTGGAGGTAGTTTCATCAACAACTCACAGTGAGAGCTAGCTAGGCTAAAGTACAGCCTCCAAACATGGTGGAGGTAGTTTCATCAACAACTCAGCTAGCCAGGCTAAAGTACAGCCTCCAAACATGGTGGAGGTAGTTTCATCAACAGCTCCCAGGGAGAGCTAGCCAGACTAAAGCAGAGCCTCCAAACATGGTAGAGGTAGTTTCATCAACAACTCACAGTGAGAGCTAGCCAGGCTAAAGTACAGCCTCCAAACATGGTGGAGGTAGTTTCATCAACAACTCACAGTGAGAGCTAGCCAGGCTAAAGTACAGCCTCCAAACATGGTGGAGGTAGTTTCATCAACAACTCACAGTGAGAGCTAGCCAGGCTAAAATACAGCTTCTAAACATGGTTGAGGTAGTTTCATCAACAACTCACAGTGAGAGCTAGCCAGGCTAAATGCACATCTAAACATGGTAGACAGGTAGTTTCATAAACCAATACTGTAACCAGGACCTCCAAAGTAAACAATGAGAAAGCCCCCAAATACATTTGTTATGTTTACGACACTGGTTGATCAGAAACGTCCTGCAGATGTAATGGAACACTAAGCTCTAGGTTTTGTATTATTCTGTAACCGCTATGAATTAATGAGTAACAACTACAGTACACAATCTACTATGAATTACTCAAACCCCACTATGTATTATGTAGTGTCTACTCTGAGTTATGCAATATCCACTATGAGTTATTTAGCATCTATTATAAATGATCCAAAATCCACTACGAATTCTGTATCTGCTATAATTTCTCTAATGTCCACTATAAATTATTTTGTATTTTTTAGGAATGATGAAAAATCCACTATGAATTCTGTAGAATCTACCACGAGGTATCCACTATCCACTATGAGTTATTTAGTACCTATTATGAATAATGAAAAATCCATACTGTGGTATCTACTATGAGGTATCCAATGTCTGCAATGAATTATTCAGTATGTATTATGAATTATTCAAAATGCACTATGAATGATGTAGTATCTACTATAAGTAATCCAATATCCACCATGAATTATTCAGCATCTCATATGAACACAGTGCTACACACTACTGCACACTACTACATAACACAGCACACTATTACACACTACTACAGTACTATAGTAGAGAATCTACTATGAACTCACAATGCATTATGTAGCATCTACTCATCCACAATTATTCAGTTTATATTATGAATTATATTTTTATTATTATTATTATTACAAATGATTCAAAATCCACTATTAATTATGTAGTACTACTACACTATTACACACTACCACTAAACACCACTAAACACTATTACACACTACTACACACCACTAAACACTATTACAAACCGCTATACACTATTACACACCGCTAAACACTATTACACACTACCACTAAACACTATTACACACTTCTACACACCACTAAACACTACTACACACCACTAAACACTATTACACACCACTGACACTACTACACACCACTGACACTACTACACACCACTGACACTATTACACACCACTACAAACCACTAAACACTATAATACACTACTACACACCACTAAACACTATAATACATTACTACGCACTATTAAACACTATTACACACTACTACACACCATTAACACTATTACACACTACTACACACCACTAAACACTATTACACACCACTAACACTACTACACACCACTAAACACTATAATACACTACTACACACCATTAAACACTATTACACACTACTACAAACCACTAAACACCGTTACACACTACTATACACCACTAAACACCATTACACACTACTACACACTATTACACACTACTACACACCACTAAACACTAACACTATAATACACTACTACACACCATTAAACACTATTACACACTACTACAAACCACTAAACACCATTACACACTACTATACACCACTAAACACTATTACACACTACTATACACCACTAAACACTATTACACACCACCACACACTACTACACACCACTAAACACTATTACACACCACTGACATTATTACACACCACTGACACTATTACACACCACTAAACTCTATTACACACCACTGACACTATTACACACCACTAAACACTATTACACACCACTAAACTATATTACACACCACTAAACACTACTACACACCACTAAACACTATTACACACCACTAAACACTATTACACACCACTGACACTATTACACACCACTAAACACTATTACACACCACTAAACACTATTACACACCACTAAACACTATTACAAACCACTAACACTATTACACACCACTGAACTCTATTACACACCACTGACACTATTACACACCACTGACACTATTACACACCACTGACACTATTACACACCACTAAACACTATTACACACCACTGACACTATTACACACCACTGACACTATTACACACCACTGACACTATTACACACCACTAAACTCTATTACACACCACTGACACTATTACACACCACTAAACTCTATTACACACCACTGACACTATTACACACCACTGACACTATTACACACCACTGACACTATTACACACCACTAAACACTATTACACACCACTAAACTATATTACACACCACTAAACACTATTACACACCATTCAACACTACTACACACCATTCAACACTATTACACACCACTAAACACTATTACACACCACTAAACACTACTACACACCACTAAACACTATTACACACCACTAAACACTACTACACACCACTAAACACTATTACACACCACTAAACACTATTACACACCACTGACACTATTACACACCACTAAACACTATTACACACCACTAAACACTATTACAAACCACTAACACTATTACACACCACTAAACTCTATTACACACCACTGACACTATTACACACCACTGACACTATTACACACCACTAAACACTATTACACACCACTGACACTATTACACACCACTAAACACTATTACACACCACTGACACTATTACACACCACTGACACTATTACACACCACTAAACTCTATTACACACCACTGACACTATTACACACCACTAAACACTATTACACACCACTGACACTATTACACACCACTGACACTATTACACACCACTAAACACTATTACACACCACTAAACTATATTACACACCACTAAACACTATTACACACCATTCAACACTACTACACACCATTCAACACTATTACACACCACTAAACACTATTACACACCACTAAACACTACTACACACCACTAAACACTATTACACACCACTAAACTCTATTACACACCACTAAACACTATTACACACCACTAAACAATACTACACACCACTAAACACTATTACACACCACTAAACACTATTACAAACCACTAACACTATTACACACCACTAAACTCTATTACACACCACTGACACTATTACACACCACTGACACTATTACACACCACTGACACTATTACACACCACTAAACTCTATTACACACCACTGACACTATTACACACCACTAAACTCTATTACACACCACTGACACTATTACACACCACTGACACTATTACACACCACTAAACACTATTACACACCACTAAACACTATTACACACCACTAAACTATATTACACACCACTAAACACTATTACACACCATTCAACACTATTACACACCACTAAACACTATTACACACCACTAAACACTACTACACACCACTAAACACTATTACACACCACTAAACACTATTACACACCACTAAACTCTATTACACACCACTAAACACTATTACACACCACTAAACACTATTACACACCACTAAACTCTATTACACACCACTAAACACTATTACACACCACTAAACACTACTACACACCACTAAACACTTATGCAAATACTATACACTATTGCACTGTTCCTGCGACACACTACTGTAATCTACACCGTAGTTCATACTGCGGACAGGCGGCCTGCTTCAGAGCTGCTGGGTCCTGCTGAAGTTGTGAATGGGCCAAATGTTATGAATGAAACCAGATAAAAAAATAATAAATTAAAAAACTACCCGGAACATGACAAGCCAGTATTACAGGGTTATAAACACGAGGCTGTGCTTATAAACTAGTTATTACTACCCAGATCCAAACTGATGAATAGAAACATATAATATGAAATAACCTTACAATATTACCTTTCTATATTTAGAAAATGTATAAATATATACACTCCTACTATACACTGTGTGTGTGTGTGTGTGTGTCAGGTCATGTCCCTAAGTTCAGAGTCATTGTGGACTGTGGACACTCTCCTAGTGACCCGAGATTGACCCCACGTGACGTTAGTCTATAGATAGCATGCAGCCGGTTTTGTCTGTGTGTGTGTGTGTGTGTGTAAATAAGTGTGTGCATAAATGTGTGTGTGTTTATCTCTTTGTGAGGACCCCCCTATTTTCCCACTAGCGTTTACACACACCGTGACAGACCATGGAAACACCACACACACACACACACACACACACACATTTACACACACACACACAGACAGACTCTAGAGTGCGTGCATGCGCGATGCGCGCGTCACCGGGCTCTCGCGCACCCTCTGGTGCTCGCTGCGCTCGCGCCTCCAAAATAAACTTCTTTTGTGCTGCCGCCGCCGCGCGTCTCTTCCTCCTGCGCGTGGAGCCGCCGGACGGAGCCGAGAGGAGGAGGAGGAGGAGGAGGAGGACGAGCAAGAGCAAGAGCAGCAGCGGGAGGAGGAAGAGGAGAAGGAGGAGGAGGTGGCGGAGGAAGAGTTGGGAGAAAGATGGCGACCGTACAGTAGAGAGAGAGAGAGAGAGAGAGAGAGAGGGAGAGAGAGGGACGGGGCAGCAGAGCAGGACAAGAAGAGCCGTGAGTACAAAAACAACACGAGCCTGGGAGCACTTCTTTAGCCGTCCGGGCTAGCAAGTGTATGTGCGTGTGCGCGTGTGTGTGTGTGTGTGCGTGCGTGCGTGCGCGTGTGCGTGCGTGCGTGTGCGTGTGCGCGCGCTCTATACGGAGCTCCAGGACCTGAGCTTCTTTTCTTTCCCCTCCCTTATTTTGTGGAGCTTACTTGGAGGAGCTTTGGAGGGCTGGGGAAGATAGCTCCACCACCTTCACCAAGTGGAGTAGTAGCTCCACCAAGCAGCCTGGAGGAGCCAGGAGGAGGAGGAGGAGAAGAAGAAGAAGAAGAAGGAGAGGAAGGAGGAGAGGAGAGGAGAGGAGGGGGGGGCTGTCTTTCTGCTGCTACTGGGCTTTCTGCTATTTATAAACCAGCCCTGCTCAACCAGCAGGACTTAGCGAGGAGATCCATGGACCCAGGCGGACGGTATTGTGGTCGTTTTTAGAGGAGGTGATAGAGGCTGCAGGCGCTCGCGAGGGCTCCTCGCGCTGCTTCGGCGGGGCGAGGGAGGTGGAGAAGGACCAGACGGAGGAGAAGCGAATGGTGCCGTGCGAGGTGAGCGACCATTAAGCCGGTTGGGGCTGGCCAAAGTAGCTTCTGGCTGGCTGGCGCGTCCAAGAGCGCCAGACGAGACCGAGCCACCGTCGGTGCACCACACTGCCCACCCCCCCCCTCCCTCCCTCCTCTCCCCTCCTCTTCCTCCTCCACCTTCTCCTCCTCAACCTTCTTCTCCACCTTCTGCTCCTCCATGGGCCCTGGGACCACTTTTTTCGGTGGTCCTCAAAGTGTGTGTGTGTGTGTATGTATATGTATGTGTGCGTGTGTGTGTGTGTGTGTCTCCGTGTGTGCGCGTGCGCGCGCGCGCTCGCTCGCTCTGCCAGTGCTCTGAAGGCAGGTATGTGTCATTGTGGGCTTCTCCATAAAATGGAGGAAGGCAGATGAGTCTCGCAGGAGAGGAGGAGTGAGACAGGAGCCCGTCCTCACAGTGCTAGAACAAAGGTCGCCTCTCTCTCTCTCTCTCTCTCTTTCTCTTTCTTTGGTGGCCTCACTCGCCTCAGGAACCCTCTGGAGATATTATTTAGGAGGACGCTCTCCGTTCTCCAGGCAAGTTCAAGTTCAAGGTTAGCTTTGGTTCCACTTCTTCAGCTCCAGCACTTTTATTTTTTTTTATTTGAGTGAGTGTGTGGAAGTGGAAGTGTGTGTGTGTGTGTGTGTGTGTGTTTGTTTGGAGGCTTTTGTTCAAGGTTGTTTCTCAGAGGAGACGTCTAGAGGTTCCTGAGAGGAGAAAGGGAGGGTGGACCGGAGAGATGTGCCGGCCGCCGTGTCGTGAGGACGTGGACGAGACGGGAATGCTAATGCCTCCTCCGTCCGCAGGCCGTTAATGTTCTACACAACTCTGGCGAGAACTTTTGAGAGCCCCGCGGAGCGGTGGGACGGTTTATCTTTGCGGTTGAGGTTGGTTCGTCTGCCGAAAGCCAGAGCCGTGGCTTTTGGATGCTCATGAGGATCTGCTCATGCTTTCGTTGGACGCAGCAGGTTCCTCCGAGGTTCTTGAGCCGGAGGCAGTGGCTATGTGATACCTCGGAGAGCTGTTCGAATGCTTCAGTGGTGGTTTTGTGGTGGAGAACCGTGACGAGATGTTCCTACAGAGCAAACCAAAGAAGTTAGTACTATGGGAGAACCCTAGGAGGGATGCTCTTCGTGGGTTCTTCATGGCCAGAGCAAGCCAAAGCACTTTTTTCAGTACTGTGGAGAACCCAAGAAGGGTACACTCGTATAAAAAGAGAGGCTCTTCATGGGTTCTTTAGTGAAGGTAGTGGCTACAGGATGGCTCCTAGAACCATTTGAATGCTTCAGGGCTCTTTGCATGGTTAAGTGGTGGTTCTGTGGCGGAGAACCTTTAAAAAGTGTTTCTACAGAGCAAGCTGAAGAACTTATTAGTACTATGGTGAACCATAGGAGGGTACACTCATACAAATGGAGGCTCTTCATGGGTTCTTTAGTGAAGGTACAGGTGGTTACAGGATGATTCATAAAACCATGCATGGTCAAGTGGTGGGTCTGTGGCGGAGAACCTTTAAAAAGTGTTTCTTCAAAGCAAGTCAAAGAACTTTTTAGTACTGTAGAGAACCCTAGGTGGGTACATCATCTTCAAAAGGGGTGTTCTTCATCGGTTCCTTTGTGACGGCAGTTATGTGACAACTGTATGGGCAAATGGTTCTACTCTGTGGTGGAGAACCTTTAAAAAGGTTTTTCTTTTCACCAGGCATTGTTAAATTGTTCTCTATTTTTGGGAACCTTTATAATATGGTACTACATAGTGCAAACAATGGTTCCGATTTTGTAACCATGACAACCATGGTTCTTCACCATACTGTTGCATACGGCTCTTTTTTCTAGATGCAAGGAAGGGTTCCGGTATTGTTCCACTATTGTCTCCCATTGCATGCTGTAATGCTCCCATGCTTGGCTTAATTGGGTCTCTGTGATGGAGAACGTTGTGTATATGGTCCTTCAAAGAACCTGTTCAGATTGTTTTATCTGGAACCAAAACAATTAAACTGTTGTTACAAGAATTGTGAGTACTATATTAAAAGTTGTCTAAGAGTGCACACTTTTTAAAAAAGGTCTCTTTAAAGGTTCCTTACTAAATGGATATGGTTATTTATATATCATATAGAACCATGAGAACTTAAAGAACCATAACCATGTAAAGAACCACTAGAATGCTTGGCTCTTCTCCATGCTCTCCTCTAAAGAATCTGTTAAATGGTTCTTAGTAGCAACAGAAAGGGTTCCACCGTTGTTGCCAGTCAGAACACATTCTTGTAGGACATAGAACCTAGAACCTAGAACTCTTGCTCACAGTGTATACTCTTAAAATGGGCTTGTTTTTGCAGAAGTCTGCAGTTATATATAGAACGGTGACCATTTGGTTCTTCCTTATGGAAGAAGCCCTCTTGTATACGTTTCTGTATATCAACAGACAGGGCTCCACTGCTGTTCTAAGTCTTAGAACATATTTTAGGACAGCACTGAACCTAGAACCTCCAGCTCAGAGTGGGATTTCTGAAAAAGGGGGTTTAATAATACTATTATTATAGTGTCATTGTTACGGAAGCCCTCTTGTATACGGTTCTAGCAACAGGAAAAGCTTTGCTGCTGTTCCAGGCTTTAGAACACTTTTTAGTGCTACATAGAACCAAGACTGTGAACTCTTAACAAGGAGACCGATTCGTTTACCATAAGGCTTTTATGTAAGGTTTTACATATAGAACCATGTGCACGTTTTTTGGGTCTTTGTCATGGAAGCCCAACTGTATGTGGTTCTGTTTAACAACAGAAAGGGTTAAGCCATAGAACCCTTTTCTGTACTGCACAGAACCCTTGTTTGCTGAGAAAGTAGATGTTTACCTCACATGTGACTGAATAGCTGCCTTGCAGTGACCCGGCCTAATCCTAACCTGGAGCCTGGAGCTTAGGCTCAGTCCTAATCTTGACCTTGACCTGAACGCTGCCCTGAAAGATTCACCAGACGGAAGTGAAGCGGGGGTCGATATTTTTAGCGGGTTATTTTCCACCTGCGCTGCTTCGCGTCTGAAGAAACTGAAAACGCTCGCTGGGTTTCGTTGAGCGCGGTGCGGGGCTCCAGAACCTGGAGGTGTTCAGTGGTCTACTGTACGGTTCCAACAACCTCGCCAACGACCTCTCTTGTCATTGCGTCCCATCAAAACCTGGTGTTTAAGGCTGGCAGCCGTTAGTCCTGAGTGAGCGAGTGTCAGTGTGTGGGTGTGTGTGTGTGTGTGTGTGTCGGGCAGAGCGTGCTCGCTCCTGCAGTTCTTCTGGTCACTGAAGAATCCTGCTGACGGGGACTGAGAGACAGAGCGAGACACTCTCCCTCTCCCTCTCTCTCTCTTTCTCCCTGCGACAACCCA